>NW_026986636.1:2770000-2967500 GCF_031307605.1 Tribolium castaneum | reverse complement strand
GATTGAAAATAATTAATATTTAAAAAAAAAGTGCTTTAACAGAAAATGTCTTGTGATTTAAAATACACTTAATTTATTGGGTCCAATACTTTATTAGAAGAAAAAGGAAGTGACATAAAAGTCACTGAAGTCTTCAAAGTCGTTTTTAAATGCTGCAGTTTCGTCTTCGTCTCAAACATTGAAAACCGAATTACATTTTTGTTCAGTAACAGTCACAGTTTTCTTATTGGTTTTTTGCTTATATCTCGAAAACAGTTACTCCTATCAATTTTTATCTTTTTTTCAAAATTAAAGCTGATAAAATTTCCTACAAAATAGTTATTTGCATTTTTCTTGTAGGACCAACCATAAGCGAGTTATAGAGTTGGATATAAATAATATTTAACAAAAATTTGCTTTAAAATAAAATGTTTGAAAAACTGAAATTAAACTAATTTAATTGTGTCTAACACTTTAGTAGAGGAAAAAGAAGAAGACATAAAAGTCACTAAAGGTTTCAAAGTTGTCTTTAATAGTAATATTAATAACAATAACATTAATAATAATACTAATAGTACTAAATTTGCTTATATGCAAACGCTTAATTAAGGTAACAGTGTTTTGGTTTCTTGCTTATATCTCGAAAACAGTTACTCCTATCAATTTTTATCTTTTTACTAAAATTAAAGCTGATAAAATTTCCTACAAAATAGTTAATTGCATTTTTAATGTAGGACTAACCATAAGCGAGATATAAGTTTGAAAATAATTAAAATTTAAAAAAAAGTGCTTCAACAGAAAATGTCTTGTGATTTAAAATACACTTAATTTATTGGGTCCAATACTTTATTAGAAGAAAAAAGAGGTGACAGAAAGGTCACTGAAGTCTTTAGAGTCGTTTGTAAATGCTGCATTTTCGTCTTCGTCTCAAACATTGAAAACTGAATTACATTTTTGTTCAGTAACTGTTACAGTTTTCTTATTGGTTTTTTGCTTATATCTCGAAAACAGTTACTCCTATCAATTTTTATCTTTCTTTTAAAATTAAAGCTGATAAAGCTTCCTACAAAATAGTTTGCATTTTTCTTGTAGGACCAACCATAAGCGAGTTATAGAGTTGGATATAAATAATATTTAACAAAAATTTGCTTTAAATAAAATGTTTGAAAAACCGAAATTAAACTAAATTAATTGAGTCTAACACTTTAGTAGAGAAAAAAGAAAAAGACATAAAAGTCACCAAAGTCTTCAGAATCGTTTTTAGTCGTCATATTAATAACAATAACATTAATAATAATAATACTAATAGTACTAAATCTGCTTATATGCAAGCGCTTTATTAAGGTAACAGTTTTTTGGTTTCTTGCTTATATCTCGAAAACAGTTACTCCTATCAATTTTTATCTTTTTTTCAAAATTAAAGCTGATAAAATTTCCTACAAAATAGTTATTTGCATTTTTCTTGTAGGACCAACCATAAGCGAGTTATAGAGTTGGATATAAATAATATTTAACAAAAATTTGCTTTAAAATAAAATGTTTGAAAAACTGAAATTAAACTAATTTAATTGTGTCTAACACTTTAGTAGAGGAAAAAGAAGAAGACATAAAAGTCACTAAAGGTTTCAAAGTTGTCTTTAATCGTCATATTATTAACAATAACATTAATAATAATAATACTAATAGTACTAAATTTGCTTATATGCAAACGCTTAATTAAGGTAACAGTGTTTTGGTTTCTTGCTCATATCTCGAAAACAGTTACTCCTATCAATTTTTATCTTTTTACTAAAATTCAAGCTGATAAAATTTCCTACAAAATAATTATTTGCATTTTTTATGTAGGACTAACCATAAGCGAGATATAAGATTGAAAATAATTAATATTTAAAAAAGAAGTGCATTAACAGAAAATGTCTTGTGATTTAAAATACACTTAATTTATTAGGTCCAATACTTTATTAGAAAAAAAGGGGGTGACATATAAGTCACTGAAGTCTTCAGAGTCGATTTTAAATGCTGCATTTTCGTCTTCGTCTCAAACATTGAAAACTGAATTATATTTTTGTTCTGAAACGGTAACAGTTTTTACTTTGGTTTTTTGCTTATATCTCGAAAACAGTTACTCTTATCAATTTTTATCTTTCTTTCAAAATTAAAGCTGATAACATTTCCTACAAAATAGTTATTTGCATTTTTCTTGTAGGACCAACCATAAGCGAGTTATAAAGTTGGATATAAATAATATTTAACAAAAACTTGCTTAAAAATAAAATGTTTGAAATACTGAAATTAAACTAAATTAATTGTGTCTAACACTTTAGTAGAGAAAAAAGAAAAAGACATAAAAGTCACCAAAGTCTTCAGAATCGTTTTTAGTCGTCATATTAATAACAATAACATTAATAATAATAATACTATTAGTATTAAATCTGCTTATATGCAAGCGCTTTATTAAGGTAACAGTTTTTTGGTTTCTTGCTTATATCTCGAAAACAGTTACTCCTATGAATTTTTGTCTTTTTTTCAAAATTAAAGCTGATAAAATTTCCTACAAAATAGTTATTCGCATTTTTCTTGTAGGACCAACCATAAACGAGTTATAGAGTTGGATATAAATAATATTTAACAAAAATTTGCTTTAAAATAAAATGTTTGAAAAACTGAAATTAAACTAATTTAATTGTGTCTAACACTTTAGTAGAGGAAAAAGGAAAAGACATAAAAGTCACTAAAGGTTTCAGAGTTGTCTTTAGTTGTCATATTAATAACAATAACATTAATAATAATAATACTAATAGTACTAAATTTGCTTATATGCAAACGCTTAATTAAGGTAACAGTGTTTTGGTTTCTTGCTTATATCTCGAAAACAGTTACTCCTATCAATTTTTATCTTTTTACTAAAATTCAAGCTGATAATATTTCCTACAAAATAGTTATTTGCATTTTTCATGTAGGACTAACCATAAGCGAGATATATGATTGAAAATAATTAATATTTAAAAAAAAAGTGCTTTAACAGAAAATGTCTTGTGATTTAAAATACACTTAATTTATTGGGTCCAATACTTTTTTTTTAGAAAAAGGAAGTGACATAAAAGTCACTGAAGTCTTCAGAGTCGTTTCTAAATGCTGCAGTTTCGTCTTCGTCTCAAACATTGAAAACTGAATTACATTTTTGTTCAGTAACAGTCACAGTTTTCTTATTGGTTTTTTGCTTATATCTCGAAAACAGTTACTCCTATCAATTTTTATCTTTCTGTCAAAATTAAAGCTGATAAAATTTTCTACAAAATAGTTATTTGCATTTTTCTTGTAGGACCAACCATAAGCGAGTTATAGAGTTGGATATAAATAATATTTAACAAAAATTTGCTTTAAAATAAAATGTTTGAAAAACTGAAATTAAACTAATTTAATTGTGTCTAACACTTTAGTAGAGGAAAAAGAAGAAGACATAAAAGTCACTAAAGGTTTCAAAGTTGTCTTTAATCGTCATATTAATAACAATAACATTAATAATAATAATACTAATAGTACTAAATTTGCTTATATTCAAACGCTTAATTAAGGTAACAGTGTTTTGGTTTCTTGCTCATATCTCGAAAACAGTTACTCCAATCAATTTTTATTTTTTTACTAAAATTTAAGCTGATAAAATTTCCTACAAAATAGTTATTTGCATTTTTTATGTAGGACTAACCATAAGCGAGGTATAAGATTGAAAATAATTAATATTTAAAAAAGAAGTGCTTTAACAGAAAATGTCTTGTGATTTAAAATACACTTAATTTATTAGGTCCAATACTTTATTAAAAAAAAAGGGGGGTGACATATAAGTCACTGAAGTCTTCAGAGTCGATTTTAAATGCTGCATATTCGTCTTCGTCTCAAACATTGAAAACTGAATTACATTTTTGTTCTGAAACGGTAACAGTTTTTACTTTGGTTTTTTGCTTATATCTCGAAAACAGTTACTCCTATCAATTTTTATCTTTTTTTCAAAATTAAAGCTGATAACATTTCCTACAAAATAGTTATTTGCATTTTTCTTGTAGGACCAACCGTAAGCGAGTTATAAAGTTGGATATAAATAATATTTAACAAAAATTTGCTTAAAAATAAACTGTTTGAAATACTGAAATTAAACTAAATTAATTGTGTCTAACACTTTAGTAGAGAAAAAAGAAAAAGACATAAAAGTCACCAAAGTTTTCAGAATCGTTTTTAGTCGTCATATTAATAACAATAACATTAATAATAATAATACTAATAGTACTAAATCTGCTTATATGCAAGCGCTTTATTAAGGTAACAGTTTTTTGGTTTCTTGCTTATATCTCGAAAACAGTTACTCCTATGAATTTTTGTCCTTCTTTCAAAATTAAAGCTGATAAAATATTCTACAAAATAGTTATTTGCATTTTTCTTGTAGGACCAACCATAAGCGAGTTATAGAGTTGGATATAAATTATATTTAACAAAAATTTGCTTTAAAATAAAATGTTTGAAAAACTGAAATTAAACTAATTTTACTGTGTCTAACACTTTAGTAGAGAAAAAACGAAAAGACATAAAAGTCACTAAAGGTTTCAGAGTTGTTTTTAGTTGTCATATTAATAACAATAACATTAATAATAATAATACTAATAGTTCTAAATTTGCTTATATGCAAACGCTTAATTAAGGTAACAGTGTTTTGGTTTCTTGCTTATATCTCGAAAACAGTTACTCCTATCAATTTTTATCTTTTTACTAAAATTCAAGCTGATAAAATTTCCTACAAAATAGTTATTTGCATTTTTCATGTAGGACTAACCATAAGCGAGATATATGATTGAAAATAATTAATATTTAAAAAAAAGTGCTTTAACAGAAAATGTCTTGTGATTTAAAATACACTTAATTTATTGGGTCCAATACATTATTAGAAGAAAAAGGAAGTGACATAAAAGTCACTGAAGTCTTCAGAGTCGTTTTAAATGCTGCAGTTTCGTCTTCGTCTCAAACATTGAAAACCGAATTACATTTTTGTTCAGTAACAGTCACAGTTTTCTTATTGGTTTTTTGCTTATATCTCGAAAACAGTTACTCCTATCAATTTTTATCTTTCTTTCAAAATTAAAGCTGATAAAATTTCCTACAAAATAGTTATTTGCATTTTTCTTGTACGACCAACCATAAGCGAGTTATAGAGTTGGATATAAATAATATTTAACAAAAATTTGCTTTAAAATAAAATGTTTGAAAAACTGAAATTAAACTAATTTAATTGTGTCTAACACTTTAGTAGAGGAAAAAGAAGAAGACATAAAAGTCACTAAAGGTTTCAAAGTTGTCTTTAATCGTCATATTAATAACAATAACATTAATAATAATAATACTAATAGTACTAAATTTGCTAATATGCAAACGCTTAATCAAGGTAACAGTGTTTTGGTTTCTTGCTCATATCTCGAAAACAGTTACTCCTATCAACTTTTATCTTTTTACTAAAATTCAAGCTGATAAAATTTCCTACAAAATAATTATTTGCATTTTTTATGTAGGACTAACCATAAGCGAGATATAAGATTGAAAATAATTAATATTTAAAAAAGAATTGCTTTAACAGAAAATGTCTTGTGATTTAAAATACACTTAATTTATTAGGTCCAATACTTTATTAGAAAAAAAGGGGGTGACATATAAGTCACTGAAGTCTTCAGAGTCGATTTTAAATGCTGTATTTTCGTCTTCGTCTCAAACATTGAAAACTGAATTACATTTTTGTTCTGAAACGGTAACAGTTTTTACATTGGTTTTTTGCTTATATCTCGAAAACAGTTACTCCTATCAATTTTTATCTCTCTTTCAAAATTAAAGCTGATAACATTTCCTACAAAATAGTTATTTGCATTTTTCTTGTAGGACCAACCATAAGCGAGTTATAAAGTTGGATATAAATAATATTTAACAAAAACTTGCTTAAAAATAAAATGTTTGAAATACTGAAATTAAACTAAATTAATTGTGTCTAACACTTTAGTAGAGAAAAAAGAAAAAGACATAAAAGTCACCAAAGTCTTCAGAATCGTTTTTAGTCATCATATTAATAACAATAACATTAATAATAATAATACTAATAGTACTAAATCTGCTTATATGCAAGCGCTTTATTAAGGTAACAGTTTTTTGGTTTCTTGCTTATATTAATAATAATACTAATAGTACTAAATTTGCCTATATGCAAACGCTTAATTAAGGTAACAGTGTTTTGGTTTCTTGCTCATATCTCGAAAACAGTTACTCCTATCAACTTTTATCTTTTTACTAAAATTCAAGCTGATAAAATTTCCTACAAAATAATTATTTGCATTTTTTATGTAGGACTAACCATAAGCGAGATATAAGATTGAAAATAATTAATATTTAAAAAAGAAGTGCTTTAACAGAAAATGGCTTGTGATTTAAAATACACTTAATTTATTAGGTCCAATACTTTATTAGAAAAAAAGGGGGTGACATATAAGTCACTAAAGTCTTCAGAGTCGATTTTAAATGCTGCATTTTCGTCTTCGTCTCAAACATTGAAAACTGAATTACATTTTTGTTCTGAAACGGTAACAGTTTTTACATTGGTTTTTTGCTTATATCTCGAAAACAGTTACTCCTATCAATTTTTATCTTTCTTTCAAAATTAAAGCTGATAACATTTCCTACAAAATAGTTATTTGCATTTTTCTTGTAGGACCAACCATAAGCGAGTTATAAAGTTGGATATAAATAATATTTAACAAAAACTTGCTTAAAAATAAAATGTTTGAAATACTGAAATTAAACTAAATTAATTGTGTCTAACACTTTAGTAGAGAAAAAAGAAAAAGACATAAAAGTCACCAAAGTCTTCAAAATCGTTTTTAGTCGTCATATTAATAACAATAACATTAATATTAATAATACTAATAGTACTAAATCTGCTTATATGCAAGCGCTTTATTAAGGTAACAGTTTTTTGGTTTCTTGCTTATATCTCGAAAACAGTTACTCCTATGAATTTTTGTCTTTTTTTCAAAATTAAAGCTGATAAAATTTCCTACAAAATAGTTATTTGCATTTTTCTTGTAGGACCAACCATAAGCGAGTTATAGAGTTGGATATAAATAATTTTTAACAAAAATTTGCTTTAAAATAAAATGTTTGAAAAACTGAAATTAAACTAATTTAATTGTGTCTAACACTTTAGTAGAGGAAAAAGGAAAAGACATAAAAGTCACTAAAGGTTTCAGAGTTGTCTTTAGTTGTCATATTAATAACAATAACATTAATAATAATAATACTAATAGTACTAAATTTGCTTATATGCAAACGCTTCATTAAGGTAACAGTGTTTTGGTTTCTTGCTTATATCTCGAAAACAGTTACTCCTATCAATTTTTATTTTTTTACAAAAATTTAAGCTGATAAAATTTCCTATAAAGAAGTTATTTGCAATTTTCATGTAGGACTAACCATAAGCGAGATATGTGATTGAAAATAATTAATATTTAAAAAAAAAGTGCTTTAACAGAAAATGTCTTGTGATTTAAAATACACTTAATTTATTGGGTCCAATACTTTATTAGAAGAAAAAGAAAGTGACATAAAAGTCACTGAAGTCTTCAGAGTCGTTTTTAAATGCTGCAGTTTCGTCTTCGTCTCAAACATTGAAAACTGAATTACATTTTTGTTCAGTAACAGTCACAGTTTTCTTATTGGTTTTTTGCTTATATCTCGAAAACAGTTACTCCTATCAATTTTTATCTTTCTGTCAAAATTAAAGCTGATAAAATTTCCTACAAAATAGATATTTGCATTTTTCTTGTAGGATCAACCATAAGCGAGTTATAGAGTTGGATATAAATAATATTTAACAAAAATTTGCTTTAAAATAAAATGTTTGAAAAACTGAAATTAAACTAATTTAATTGTGTCTAACACTTTAGTAGAGGAAAAAGAAGAAGACATAAAAGTCACTAAAGGTTTCAAAGTTGTCTTTAATCGTCATATTAATAACAATAACATTAATAATAATAATACTAATAGTACTAAATTTGCTTATATGCAAACGCTTAATTAAGGTAACAGTGTTTTGGTTTCTTGCTCATATCTCGAAAACAGTTACTCCTATCAATTTTTATCTTTCTTTCAAAATTAAAGCTGATAACATTTCCTACAAAATAGTTATTTGCATTTTTCTTGTAGGACCAACCATAAGCGAGTTATAAAGTTGGATATAAATAATATTTAACAAAAACTTGCTTAAAAACAAAATGTTTGAAATACTGAAATTAAACTAAATTAATTGTGTCTAACACTTCAGTAGAGAAAAAAGAAAAAGACATAAAAGTCACCAAAGAATCGTTTTTAGTCGTCATATTAATAACAATAACATTAATAATAATAATACTAATAGTACTAAATCTGCTTATATGCAAGCGCTTTATTAAGGTAACAGTTTTTTGGTTTCTTGCTTATATCTCGAAAACAGTTACTCCTATGAATTTTTGTCTTTCTTTCAAAATTAAAGCTGATAAAATATTCTACAAAATAGTTATTTGCATTTTTCTTGTAGGACCAACCATAAGCGAGTTATAGAGTTGGATATAAATAATATTTAACAAAAATTTGCTTTAAAATAAAATGTTTGAAAAACTGAAATTAAACTAATTTAACTGTGTCTAACACTTTAGTAGAGAAAAAAGGAAAAGACATAAAAGTCACTAAAGGTTTCAGAGTTGTCTTTAGTTGTCATATTAATAACAATAACATTAATAATAATAATACTAATAGTACTAAAATTGCTTATATGCAAACGCTTAATTAAGGTAACAGTGTTTTGGTTTCTTGCTTATATCTCGAAAACAGTTACTCCTATCAATTTTTATCTTTTTACTAAAATTCAAGCTGATAAAATTTCCAACAAAATAGTTATTTGCATTTTTCATGTAGGACTAACCATAAGCGAGATATAAGATTGAAAATAATTAATATTTAAAAAAGAAGTGCTTTAACAGAAAATGTCTTGTGATTTAAAATACACTTAATTTATTGGGTCCAATACTTTATTAGAAGAAAAAAGAAGTGACATAAAAGTCACTGAAGTCTTCAGAGTCGTTTTTAAATGCTGCAGTTTCGTCTTCGTCTCAAACATTGAAAACCGAATTACATTTTTGTTCAGTAACAGTCACAGTTTTCTTATTGGTTTTTTGCTTATATCTCGAAAACAGTTACTCCTATCAATTTTTATCTTTTTTTCAAAATTAAAGCTGATAAAATTTCCTACAAAATAGTTATTTGCATTTTTCTTGTAGGACCAACCATAAGCGAGTTATAGAGTTGGATATAAATAATATTTAACAAAAATTTGCTTTAAAATAAAATGATTGAAAAACTGAAATTAAACTAATTTAATTGTGTCTAACACTTTAGTAGAGGAAAAAGAAGAAGACATAAAAGTCACTAAAGGTTTCAAAGTTGTCTTTAATCGTCATATTAATAACAATAACATTAATAATAATAATACTAATAGTACTAAATTTGCTTATATGCAAACGCTTAATTAAGGTAACAGTGTTTTGGTTTCTTGCTCATATCTCGAAAACAGTTACTCCTATCAATTTTTATCTTTTTACTAAAATTCAAGCTGATAAAATTTCCTACAAAATAGTTATTTGCATTTTTTATGTAGGACTAACCATAAGCGAGATATAAGATTGAAAATAATTAATATTTAAAAAAGAAGTGCTTTAACAGAAAATGTCTTGTGATTTAAAATACACTTAATTTATTAGGTCCAATACTTTATTAAAAAAAAAGGAGGTGACATATAAGTCATTGAAGTCTTCAGAGTCGGTTTTAAATGCTGCATTTTCGTCTTCGTCTCAAACATTGAAAACTGAATTACATTTTTGTTCTGAAACGGTAACAGTTTTTACTTTGGTTTTTTGCTTATATCTCGAAAACAGTTACTCCTATCAATTTTTATCTTTCTTTCAAAATTAAAGCTGATAACATTTCCTACAAAATAGTTATTTGCATTTTTCTTGTAGGACCAACCATAAGCGAGTTATAAAGTTGGATATAAATAATATTTAACAAAAACTTGCTTAAAAATAAAATGTTTGAAATACTGAAATTAAACTAAATTAATTGTGTCTAACACTTTAGTAGAGAAAAAAGAAAAAGACATAAAAGTCACCAAAGTCTTCAGAATCGTTTTTAGTCGTCATATTAATAACAATAACATTAATAATAATAATACTAATAGTACTAAATCTGCTTATATGCAAGCGCTTTATTAAGGTAACAGTTTTTTGGTTTCTTGCTTATATCTCGAAAACAGTTACTTCTATGAATTTTTGTCTTTCTTTCAAAATTAAAGCTGATAAAATATTCTACAAAATAGTTATTTGCATTTTTCTTGTAGGACCAACCATAAGCGAGTATAGAGTTAGATATAAATAATATTTAACAAAAATTTGCTTTAAAATAAAATGTTTGAAAAACTGAAATTAAACTAATTTAACTGTGTCTAACACTTTAGTAGAGAAAAAAGGAAAAGACATAAAAGTCACTAAAGGTTTCAGAGTTGTCTTTAGTTGTCATATTAATAACAATAACATTAATAATAATAATAATACTAATAGTACTAAATTTGCTTATATGCAAACGCTTAATTAAGGTAACAGTGTTTTGGTTTCTTGCTTATATCTCGAAAACAGTTACTCCTATCAATTTTTATCTTTTTACTAAAATTCAAGCTGATAAAATTTCCTACAAAATAGTTATTTGCATTTTTCATGTAGGACTAACCATAAGCGAGATATATGATTGAAAATAATTAATATTTAAAAAAAAAGTGCTTTAACCGAAAATGTCTTGTGATTTAAAATACACTTAATTTATTGGGTCCAATACTTTATTAGAAGAAAAAGGTAGTGACATAAAAGTCACTGAAGTCTTCAGAGTCGTTTTTAAATGCTGCAGTTTCGTCTTCGTCTCAAACATTGAAAACCGAATTACATTTTTGTTCAGTAACAGTCACAGTTTTCTTACTGGTTTTTTGCTTATATCTCAAAAACAGTTACTCCTATCAATTTTTATCTTTTTTTCAAAATTAAAGCTGATAAAATTTCCTACAAAATAGTTATTTGCATTTTTCTTGTAGGACCAACCATAAGCGAGTTATAGAGTTGGATATAAATAATATTTAACAAAAATTTGCTTTAAAATAAAATGTTTGAAAAACTGAAATTAAACTAATTTAATTGTGTCTAACACTTTAGTAGAGGAAAAAGAAGAAGACAAGAAAGACAAAAATTTATAGGAGTAACTGTTTTCGAGATATAAGCAAGAAACCAAAAAACTGTTACCTTAATAAAGCGCTTGCATATAAGCAAATTTAGTACTATTAGTATTATTATTATTAATGTTATTGTTATTAATATGACGACTAAAAACGATTTTGAAGACTTTGGTAACTTTTATGTCTTTTTCTTTTTTCTCTACTAAAGTGTTAGACACAATTAATTTAGTTTAATTTCAGTATTTCAAATATTTTATTTTTAAGCAAGTTTTTGTTAAATATTATTTATATCCAACTTTATAACTCGCTTATGGTTGGTCCTACAAGAAAAACGCAAATAACTATTTTGTAGGAAATGTTATCAGCTTTAATTTTGAAAGAAAGATAAAAATTGATAGGAGTAACTGTTTTCGAGATATAAGCAAAAAACCAAAGTAAAAACTGTTACCGTTTCAGAACAAAAATGTAATTCAGTATTCAATGTTTGAGACGAAGACGAAAATGCAGCATTTAAAATCGACTCTGAAGACTTCAGTGACTTATATGTCACTCCCTTTTTTTTCTAATAAAGTATTGGACCTAATAAATTAAGTGTATTTTAAATCACAAGACATTTTCTGTTAAAGCACTTCATTTTTAAATATTAATTATTTTCAATCTTATATCTCGCTTATGGTTAGTCCTACATAAAAAATGCAAATAACTATTTTGTAGGAAATTTTATCAGCTTGAATTTTAGTAAAAAGATAAAAATTGATAGGAGTAACTGTTTTCGAGATATGAGCAAGAAACCAAAACACTGTTACCTTAATTAAGCGTTTGCATAAAAGCAAATTTAGTACTATTAGTATTATTATTATTAATGTTATTGTTATTAATATGACGATTAAAGACAACTTTGAAACCTTTAGTGACTTTTTTTCTTGCTTATTTCTCGAAAACAGTTACTCCTATCAATTTTTATCTTTTTACTAAAATTAAAGCTGATAAAATTTCCTACAAAATAGTTATTTGCATTTTTCTTGTAGGACCAACCATAAGCGAGTTATAGAGATGGATATAAATAATATTTAACAAAAATTTGCTTTAAAATAAAATGTTTGAAATACTGAAATTAAACTAAATTAATTGTGTCTAACACTTTAGTAGAGGAAAAAGAAAAAGACATAAAAGTCACTAAAGGTTTCAGAGTCGTTTTTAGTCGTCATATTAATAACAATAACATTAATAATAATAATACTAATAGTACTAAATTTGCTTATATGCAAACGCTTAATTAAGGTAACAGTGTTTTGGTTTCTTGCTTATATCTCGAAAACAGTTACTCCTATCAATTTTTATCTTTTTACTAAAATTAAAGCTGATAAAATTTCCTACAAAATAGTTATTTGCATTTTTTTGTAAGACCAACCATAAGCGAGTTATAGAGTTGGATATAAATAATCTTCAACAAAAATTTGCTTTAAAATAAAATGTTTGAAAAACCGAAATTAAACTAAATTAATTGAGTCTAACACTTTAGTATAGGAAAAATAAGAAGACATAAAAGTCACCAAAGTCTTTAGAGTCTTTTTTAGTCGTCATTTTAATAACAATAACATTAATAATAATAATACTAATAGTACTAAATTTGCTTATATGCAAGCGCTGTATTAAGGTAACAGTTTTTTGGTTTTTTGCTTATATCTCGAAAACAGTTACTCCTATCAATTTTAATCTTTTTACTAAAATTAAAGCTGATAAAATTTCCTACAAAATAGTTATTTGCATTTTTTTTGTAGGACCAAGCATAAGCGAGTTATAGAGATGGATATAAATAATATTTAACAAAAATTTGCTTTAAAATAAAATGTTTGAAATACTGAAATTAAACTAAATTAATTGTGTCTAACACTTTAGTAGAGGAAAAAGAAAAAGACATAAAAGTCACTAAAGGTTTTAGAGTCGTCTTTAGTCGTCATATTAATAACAATAACATTAATAATAATAATACTAATAGTACTAAATTTGCTTATATGCAAGCGCTTAATTAAGGTAACAGTTTCTTGCTTATATCTCGTAAACAGTTACTCCTATCAATTTTTATCTTTTTACTAAAATTAAAGCTTATAAAATTTCCTACAAAATAGTTATTTGCATTTTTTATGTAGAACTAACCATAAGCGAGATATAAGTTTGAAAATAATTAATATTTAAAGAAAAAGTGCTTTAACAGAAAATGTCTTGTGATTTAAAATACACTTAATTTAATGGGTCCAATACTTTATTAGAAGAAAAAGGAGGTGACATAAAAGTCACCAAAGTTTTCAGAGTTGTTTTTAGTACTAAATTTGCTTATATGTAAGCCCTTAATTAAGGTAACAGTTTTTTGGTTTCTTGCTTATATCTCGAAAACAGTTACTCCTATCAATTTTTATCTTTTCACTAAAATTAAAGCTGATAAAATTTCCTACAAAATAGTTATTTGCATTTTTTATGTAGGACTAACCATAAGCGAGATATAAGTTTGTAAATAATTAATATTTAAAAAAAAATTGCTTTAACAGAAAATGTCTTGTGATTTAAAATACACTTAATTTAATGGGTCCAATACTTTATTAGAAGAAAAAAAAGGTGACATAAAAGTCACTGAAGTTTTTAAAGTTGTTTTTAAATGCTGCATTTTCGTCTTAGTCTCAAATATTGAAAACTGAATTACATTTTTGTTCAGTAACACTTACAGTTTTCTTATTGGTTTTTTGCTTATATCTCGAAACCAGTTACTCCTATCAATTTTTACCTTTTTTTCAAAATTAAAGCTGATACAATTTCCTACAAAATAGTTAATTGCATTTTTTTTGTAAGACCAACCATAAGCGAGTTATAGAGTTGGATATAAATAATCTTTAACAAAAATTTGCTTTAAAATAAAATGTTTGATAATCCGAAATTAAACTAAATTAATTAAGACTAACACATTAGTAGAGGAAAAAGGAGAAGACATCAAAGTCACCAAAATCTTGAGAGTCGTTTTTAGTCGTCATATTAATAACAATAACATTAATAATAATAATACTAATATTACTAAATTTGCTTATATGCAAGCGCTTAATTAAGGCAACAGTTTCTTGCTTATATCTCGAAAACAGTTACTCCTATCAATTTTTATCTTTTTACAAAAATTAAAGCTGATAAAATTTCCTACAAAATAGTTATTTGCATTTTTTATGTAGAACTAACCATAAGCGAGATATAAGTTTGAAAATAATTAATATTTAAAGAAAAAGTGCTTTAACAGAAAATGTCTTGTGATTTAAAATACACTTAATTTAATGGGTTCAATACTTTATTAGAAGAAAAAGGAGGTGACATAAAAGTCACCAAAGTCTTCAGAGTGGTTTATAGTACTAAATTTGCTTATATGTAAGCCCTTAATTAAGGTAACAGTTTTTTGGTTTCTTGCTTATATCTCGAAAACAGTTACTCCTATCAATTTTTATCTTTTCACTAAAATTAAAGCTGATAAAATTTCCTACAAAATACTTATTTGCATTTTTCATGTAGGACTAACCATAAGCGAGATATAAGTTTGAAAATAATTAATATTTAAAAAAAAAGTGTTTTAACAGAAAATGTCTTGGGATTTAAAATACACTTAATTTATTGGGTCCAATAGTTTATTAGAAGAAAAAGGAGGTGACATAAAAGTCACTGAAGTCTTCAGAGTCGATTTTAAATGCTGCATTTTCGTCTTCGTCTTAAACATTGAAAACTGAATTACATTTTTGTTCAGTAACAGTTACAGTTTTCTTATTGGTTTTTTGCTTATATCTCGAAAACTGTTACTCCTATCAATTTTTATCTTTATTTCAAAATTAAAGCTGATAAAATTTCCTACAAAATGGTTATTTGCATTTTTCTTGTAGGACCAACCATAAGCGAGTTATAGAGTTGGATATAAATAATATTTAACAAAAATTTGCTTTAAAATAAAATGTTTGAAAAACTGAAATTAAACTAATTTAATTGTGTCTAACACTTTAGTAGAGGAAAAAGAAAAAGACATAAAAGTCACTAAAGGTTTCAGAGTCGTCTTTAGTCGTCATATTAATAACAATAACATTAATGATAATAATACTAATAGTACTAAATTTGCTTATATGCAAACGCTTAATTAAGATAACAGTGTTTTGGTTTCTTGCTTATATCTCGAAAACAGTTACTCCTATAAATTTTTATCTTTTTACTAAAATTAAAGCTGATAAAATTTCCTACAAAATAGTTGTTTGCATTTCTTTTGTAAGACCAACCATAAGCGAGTTATAGAGTTGGATATAAATAATATTTAACAAAAATTTGCTTTAAAATAAAATGTTTGAAAAACTGAAATTAAACTAATTTAATTGTGTCTAACACTTTAGTAGAGGAAAAAGAAAAAGACATAAAAGTCACTAAAGGTTTCAGAGTCGTCTTTAGTCGTCATATTATTAACAATAACATTAATAATAATAATACTATTAGTACTAAATTAGCTTATATGCAAACACTTAATTAAGGTAACAGTTTTTTGGTTTCTTGCTTATATCTCGAAAACAGTTACTCCTATCAATTTTTATCTTTTTTTATTTTTATATCAAATTTTTGTTAAAGATTATTTATATCCAACTCTATAACTCGCTTATAGTTGGTCCTACAAAAAAATTTTGTATAAAATTTTATCAGCTTTAATTTTGAAAGAAAGATAAAAATTGATAGGAGTAACTGTTTTCGAGATATAAGCAAAAAACCAAAGTGAAAACTGTAACAGTTACTAAACAAAAATGTTATTCAGTATTTAATGTTTGAGACGAAGACGAAAATGTAGCATTTACTGTCACCTCCTTTTTCTTCTAATTAAGTATTGGACCCAATAAATTAAGTGTATTTTAAATCACAAGACATTTTCTGTTAAAGCACATTTTTTTTAATTATTAATTATTTTCAAACTTATATCTTGCTTATGGTTAGTTCTACATGAAAAATGCAAATAAATATTTTGTAGGAAATTTTATCAGCTTTAATTTTAGTAAAAAAATAACAATTGATAGGAGTAACTGTTTTTGAGATATAAGCAAGAAACTGTTACCTTAATTAACCGCTTGCATATAAGCAAATTTAGTAATATTAGTATTATTATTATTAATGTTATTGTTATTAATATGACGACTAAAAACGACTCTCAAGACTTTGGTGACTTTTATGTCTTCTCTTTTTTCCTCTACTAAAGTGTTAGTCTTAATTAATTTAGTTTAATTTCGGTTTATTGCTTTTATCTAGAGTAATATATAATTTGCAGTTTTCAGCCAGAATAAGACGTTTTTAATCTTTTTAATGTAAGTTTTCGTGTTCAAAACAAAGAATCGTCTAAAATAAGCAGTTTTTGTCCAGACTGAAACGTAATTCGAATTTCTGTGCCTAAATAAGGGGTTTTCAGTTTCTTTGATGTAAGGTTTCTTGTTTGTAACAATGAATTAACAAAAATAATTGGTTTTTATCCAAACTGTGGCATGAATCAGCTTTAAGACTATAACGCAAATCTTTTGTTTTGTGCTAAAATAAGACGTTTTTAGTCAGTTTGATATAAGCTTTCTTGTTCAAAGCAAAATATTGTCGAAAATCAACCGTTTTTGTCTAAACTGAAACAAAATTCGGTGGTTTGTGTCCGAATACAAAGTTTTCAGATTCTTTAATGTTAGGTTTGCTGCTTCTAACAAAGAATCAACGAAAATATTTTGTTTTAATACAAACTGCAATATAAAATGTCTTTATAGGACAAAACATGATGTTTGGCATCTGTTTATTAAAAATTTACTCGTTTGGAAGCATAGAATCATTCCAAATAAGCTATTCTCGTCGAAACTATAATGTAATTAGTATTTTGTGCTAGAATACAGCGTTTTTGTTAGATTTATTAACAATTTTGTCTATTTTAAGCAATGAAACGAATAGGATTAGCTGCCTTTATCCAAAGTGATACATAAATTGCTCTTTTATGCCAGATTAATACGTTTTTAGTCTGTTCGATGTAAGTTTTCTTGTTCAAAGCAAAAGATCGTCTAAAGTAAGCCGTTTTTGTTTGAACTGATGAACAATTCAGACAGAGAGTCAACAAAAATAATTTGTTTTAATCCAAACTGATAATTTTTGACCCTATAAGAGTCCTATAAGAGTCCGAGATACGCCGTTCTCGTCAAGTCTATAACGTAATTCGTTTTTTTGTGTCAGAATACGACGTTTTCTGTCTGTTTAATATAAGTTTTTAATAATAATAATAACAATAATAATAATAATAATAATAATAACAATAATAATAATAAAAATAATAATAATAAAAATAATAATAGAAATAAAAGTAAGCTTAGTTTTCTAAGCAAAAATGAAGCTTATTTTGTGTGTTATATGAGCGCTTTCTCATTTCTATGCAAGAAATCATCTGTGATCTGTATTTTTAGGCAAGAAATTGTCTAAAATTAATAACTCATTTTAAAACTGGTATAAAAACATTTACTATACAAAAGTTAATAATAATAATAATAATAATAATAATAATAATAATAATAATAATAGTAATAGTAATAATAATAATAATAATAATAATAATAATAATAATAGTAATAAAAGAAATAATAATAATAATAATAATAATAATAATAATAATAATGATAATAATACTTATAATAATGAATGTCTTTCTAAATTAAAGCTTAGTTTTTCTAAGCAAAAATGATGCTTATTTTGTGTGTTATATGAGCGTTTTCTCATTTCTATGCAAGAGATCATCTGTGATCTGTGATTTTAGGCAAGAAATTGAATAAAATTAATAACTCATTTTAAAACTGGTATAAAAACATTTACTATACAAAAGTTATAATAATAATAATAATAATAATAATAATAATAATAATAATAATAATAGTAATAATAATAATAATAATAATAATAATAGTAATAAAAGATAATAATAATAATAATAATAATAATAATAATAATAATAATAATAATAATAATAATAATAATAATAATAATAATAATGATAATAATACTTATAATAATGAATTTCTTTCTAAATTAAAGCTTAGTTTTTCTAAGCAAAAATGATGCTTATTTTGTGTGTTATATGAGCGTTTTCTCATTTCTATGCAAGAGATCATCTGTGATCTGTGTTTTTAGGCAAGAAATTGAATAAAATTAATAACTCATTTTAAAACTGGTATTAAAACATTTACTATACAAAAGTTAATAATAATAATAATAATAATAATAATAATAATAATAATAATAACAATAATAATAATAATAATAATAATAATAATAATATTGGTTTTTTGCTTATATCTCGAAAACAGTTACTCCTATCAAATTTTATCTTTCTTTCAAGATTAAAGCTGATAAAATTTCCAACAAAATAGTTATTTACATTTTTCTTGTAGGACCAAGAATAAACGAGTTATAGAGTTGGATATAAATAATATTTAACAAAAATTTGCTTTAAAATAAAATGCTTGAAAAACCGGAATTAAACTAAATTAATTGTGTCTAACACTTTAGTAGAGGAAAAAGGAGAAGACATAAAAGTCACTAAATGTTTCAGAGTCGTCTTTAGTCGTCATATTAATAACAATAACATTAATAATAATAATACTAATAGTACTAAATTTGCTTATATGCAAACGCTTAATTAAGGTAACAGTTTTTTGGTTTCTTGCTTATATCTCGAAAACAGTTACTCCTATGAATTTTTATCTTTTTTTCAAAATTAAAGCTGATAAAATTTCCTACAAAATAGTTATTTGCATTTTTTTGTAGGACCAACCATAAGCGAGTTATAGAGTTGGATATAAATAATCTTTAACAAAAATTTGCTTTAAAATAAAATGTTTGAAAAACCGAAATTAAAATAAACTAAGACTAACACTTTAGTAGAGGTAAAAGGAGAAGACATAAAAGTCACCAAAATCTTGAGAGTCGTTTTTAGTCGTCATATTAATAACAATAACATTAATAATAATAATACTAATATTACTAAATTTGCTTATATGCAAGCGCTTAATTAAGGTAACAGTTTTTTGGTTTCTTGCTTATATCTCGAAAACAGTTACTCCTATCAATTTTTAAATTTTTGCTAAAATTAAAGCAAGCTGATAAAATTTTGTACAAAATAGTAATATGCATTTTTCATGTAGGACTAACCATAAGCGAGATATAAGTTTGAAAATAATTAATATTTAAAAAAAAAGTGCTTTAACAGAAAATGTCTTGTGATTTAAAATACACTTAATTTAATGGGTCCAATACTTTATTAGAAGAAAAAGGAGGAGGCATAACAGTCACTAAAGTCTTCAGAGTCGATTTTAAATGCTGCATTTTTGTCTTTGTCTCAAACATTGAAAACTGAATTACATTTTTGTTCAGTAACAGTTACAGTTTTCTTATTGGTTTTTTGCTTATATCTCGAAAACAGTTACTCCTATAAAAATAAAAATAAATAAAATGTTTGAAAAACCGAAATTAAACTAAATTAATTAAGACTAACACTTTAGTAGAGGAAAAAAGAGAAGACATAAAAGTCACCAAAGTCTTGAGAGTCGTTTTTAGTCGTCATATTAATAACAATAACATTAATAATAATAATACTAATATTACTAAATTTGCTTATATGCAAGCGGTTAATTAAGGTAACAGTTTCTTGCTTATATCTCAAAAACAGTTACTCCTATCAATTGTTATCTTTTTACTAAAATTAAAGCTGATAAAATTTCCTACAAAATATTTATTTGCATTTTTTATGTAGGACTAACCATAAGCGAGATATAAGTTTGAAAATAATTAATATTTAAAAAAAAAGTGCTTTAACAGAAAATGTCTTGTGATTTAAAATACACTTAATTTATTGAGTCCAATACTTTATTAGAAGAAAAAGGAGGTGACATAAAAGTCACTGAAGTCTTCAGAGTCGTTTTTAAATGCTGCATTTTCGTCTTCGTCTCAAACATTGAAAACTGAATTACATTTTTGTTAAGTAACTGTAACAGTTTTCACTTTGGTTTTTTGCTTATATCTCAAAAACACCAAAATAGTTATTTACATTTTTCTTGTAGGACCAAGCATAAGCAAGTTATAGAGTTGGATATAAATAATATTAAACAAAAATTTGCTTTAAAATAAAATGTTTGAAAAACCGAAATTAAACTAAATTAATTGTGTCTAACACTTTAGTAGAGGAAAAAGGAGGAGACATAAAAGTCACTAAACTCTTCAGAATCGTCTTTAGTCGTCATATTAATAACAATAACATTAATAATAACAATACTATTAGTACTAAATTTGCTTATATGCAAGCGCTTAATTAAGGTAACAGTTTTTTTGTTGTTTGTTTATATCTCGAAAACAGTTACTCCTATCAGTTTTTACCTTTTCACCAAAATTAAAGCTGATAAAATTTCCTTCAAAATCGTTATTTGCATTTTTCATGTAGAACTAACCATAAGCAAGATATAAGTTTGAAAATAATTAATAATTAAAAAAAATGTGCTTTAACAGAAAATGTCTTGTGATTTAAAATACACTTAATTTATTGGGTCCAATACTTAATTAGAAGAAAAAGGAGGTGACAGTAAATGCTACATTTTCGTCTTCGTCTCAAACATTAAATACTGAATTACATTTTTGTTTAGTAACTGTTACAGTTTTCACTTTGGTTTTTTGCTTATATCTCGAAAACAGTTACTCCTATCAATTTTTATCTTTCCTTCAAAATTAAAGCGGATAAAATTTTTTACAAAATAGTTTTTTGCATTTTTTTGTAGGACCAACTATAAGCGAGTTATAGAGTTGGATATAAATAATCTTTAACAAAAATTTGATATAAAAATAAAAAAAGATAAAAATTGATAGGAGTAACTGTTTTCGAGATATAAGCAGGAAACCAAAAAACTGTTACCTTAATAAAGCGCTTGCATATAAGCAAATTTAGTACTATTAGTATTATTATTATTAATGTTATTGTTATTAAAATGACGACTAAAAACGACTCTGAAGACTTTGGTGACTTTTATGTCTTCTCCTTTTTCCTATACTAAAGTGTTAGACTCAATTAATTTAGTTTAATTTCGGTTTTACAAACATTTTATTTTAAAGCAAATTTTTGTTGACGATTATTTATATCCAACTGTATAACTCGCTTATGGTTGGCCTTACAAAAGAAATGCAAACAACTATTTTGTAGAAAATTTTATCAGCTTTAATTTTAGTAAAAAGATAAAAATTTATAGGAGTAACTGTTTTCGAGATATAAGCAAGAAACCAAAACACTGTTATCTTAATTAAGCGTTTGCATATAACCAAATTTAGTACTATTAGTATTATTATCATTAATGTTATTGTTATTAATATGACGACTAAAGACGACTCTGAAACCTTTAGTGACTTTTATGTCTTTTTCTTTTTCCTCTACTAAAGTGTTAGACACAATTAAATTAGTTTAATTTCAGTTTTTCAAACATTTTATTTTAAAGCAAATTTTTGTTAAATATTATTTATATCCAACTCTATAACTCGCTTATGGTTGGTCCTACAAGAAAAATGCAAATAACGATTTTGTAGGAAATTTTATCAGCTTTAATTTTGAAATAAAGATAAAAATTGATAGGAGTAACAGTTTTCGAGATATAAGCAAAAAACCAATAAGAAAACTGTAACTGTTACTGAACAAAAATGTAATTCAGTTTTCAATGTTTGAGACGAAGACGAAAATGCAGCATTTAAAATCGACTCTGAAGACTTCAGTGACTTTTATGTCACCTCCTTTTTCTTCTAATAAACTATTGGACCCAATAAATTAAGTGTATTTTAAATCCCAAGACATTTTCTGTTAAAACACTTTTTTTTTAAATATTAATTATTTTCAAACTTATATCTCGCTTATGGTTAGTCCTACATGAAAAATGCAAATAAGTATTTTGTAGGAAATTTTATCAGCTTTAATTTTAGTGAAAAGATAAAAATTGATAGGAGTAACTGTTTTCGAGATATAAGCAAGAAACCAAAAAACTGTTACCTTAATTAAGGGCTTACATATAAGCAAATTTAGTACTGAAAACTACTCTGAAGACTTTGGTGACTTTTATGTCACCTCCTTTTTCTTCTAATAAAGTATTGAACCCATTAAATTAAGTGTATTTTAAATCACAAGACATTTTCTGTTAAAGCACTTTTTCTTTAAATATTAATTATTTTCAAACTTATATCTCGCTTATGGTTAGTTCTACATAAAAAATGCAAATAACTATTTTGTAGGAAATTTTATCAGCTTTAATTCTTGTAAAAAGATAAAAATTGATAGGAGTAACTGTTTTCGAGATATAAGCAAGAAACTGTTGCCTTAATTAAGCGCTTGCATATAAGCAAATTTAGTAATATTAGTATTATTATTATTAATGTTATTGTTATTAATATGACGACTAAAAACGACTCTGAAACCTTTAGTGACTTTTATGTCTTTTTCTTTTTCCTCTACTAAAGTGTTAGACACAATTAATTTAGTTTAATTTCAGTATTTCAAACATTTTATTTTAAAGCAAATTTTTGTTAAATATTATTTATATCCATCTCTATAACTCGCTTATGCTTAGTCCTACAAGAAAAATGCAAATAACTATTTTGTAGGAAATTTTATCAGCTTTAATTTTAGTAAAAAGATAAAAATTGATAGGAGTAACTGTTTTCGAGATATAAGCAAAAAACCAAAAAACTGTTACCTTAATAAAGCGCTTGCATATAAGCAAATTTAGTACTATTAGTATTATTATTATTAATGTTATTGGTATTAAAATGACGACTAAAAAAGACTCTAAAGACTTTGGTGACTTTTATGTCTTCTCCTTTTTCCTATACTAAAGTGTTAGACACAATTAATTTAGTTTAATTTCAGTATTTCAAACATTTTATTTTAAAGCAAATTTTTGTTAAATATTATTTATATCCATCTCTATAACTCGCTTATGGTTGGTCCTACAAGAAAAATGCAAATAACTATTTTGTAGGAAATTTTATCAGCTTTAATTTTAGTAAAACGATAAAAATTGATAGGAGTAACTGTTTTCGAGAAATAAGCAAGAAAAAAAGTCACTAAAGGTTTCAAAGTTGTCTTTAATCGTCATATTAATAACAATAACATTAATAATAATAATACTAATAGTACTAAATTTGCTTATATGCAAACGCTTAATTAAGGTAACAGTGTTTTGGTTTCTTGCTCATATCTCGAAAACAGTTACTCCTATCAATTTTTATCTTTTTACTAAAATTCAAGCTGATAAAATTTCCTACAAAATAGTTATTTGCATTTTTTATGTAGGACTAACCATAAGCGAGATATAAGATTGAAAATAATTAATATTTAAAAAAGAAGTGCTTTAACAGAAAATGTCTTGTGATATTAGTATTATTATTATTAATGTTATTGTTATTAATTTGACGATTAAAGACAACTTTGAAACCTTTAGTGACTTTTATGTCTTTTTCTTTTTCCTCTACTAAAGTGTTAGACACAATTAAATTAGTTTAATTTCAGTTTTTCAAACATTTTATTTTAAAGCAAATTTTTGTTAAATCTTATTTATATCCAACTCTATAACTCGCTTATGGTTGGTCCTACAAGAAAAATGCAAATATTTATTTTGTAGGAAATTTTATCAGCTTTAATTTTGACAGAAAGATAAAAATTGATAGGAGTAACTGTTTTCGAGATATAAGCAAAAAACCAATAAGAAAACTGTGACTGTTACTGAACAAAAATGTAATTCAGTTTTCAATGTTTGAGACGAAGACGAAACTGCAGCATTTAAAAACGACTCTGAAGACTTCAGTGATTTTTATGTCACTTCCTTTTTCTTCTAATAAAGTATTGGACCCAATAAATTAAGTGTATTTTAAATCACAAGACATTTTCTGTTAAAGCACTTTTTTTTTAAATATTAATTATTTTCAATCATATATCTCGCTTATGGTTAGTCCTACATAAAAAATGCAAATAACTATTTTATAGGAAATTTTATCAGCTTGAATTTTAGTAAAAAGATAAAAATTGATAGGAGTAACTGTTTTCGAGATATAAGCAAGAAACCAAAACACTGTTACCTTAATTAAGCGTTTGCATATAAGCAAATTTAGTACTATTAGTATTATTATTATTAATGTTATTGTTATTAATATGACAACTAAAGACAACTCTGAAACCTTTAGTGACTTTTATGTCTTTTCCTTTTTCCTCTACTAAAGTGTTAGACACAATTAAATTAGTTTAATTTCAGTTTTTCAAACATTTTATTTTAAAGCAAATTTTTGTTAAAAAGTATTTATATCCAACTCTATAACTCGCTTATGGTTGGTCCTACAAGAAAAATGCAAATAACTATTTTGTAGGAAATTTTATCAGCTTTAAGTTTGAAAAAAAAACAAAAATTCATAGGAGTAACTGTTTTCGAGATATAAGCAAGAAACCAAAAAACTGTTACCTTAATAAAGGGCTTGCATATAAGCAGATTTAGTACTATTAGTATTATTATTATTAATGTTATTGTTATTAATATGACGACTAAAAACGATTCTGAAGACTTTGGTGACTTTTATGTCTTTTTCTTTTTTCTCTACTAAAGTGTTAGACACAATTAATTTAGTTTAATTTCAGTATTTCAAACATTTTATTTTTAAGCAAGTTTTTGTTAAATATTATTTATATCCAACTTTATAACTCGCTTATGGTTGGTCCCACAAGAAAAATGCAAATAACTATTTTGTAGGAAATCTTATCAGCTTTAATTTTGAAAGAAAGATAAAAATTGATAGGAGTAACTGTTTTCGAGATATGAGCAAGAAACCAAAACACTGTTACCTTAATTAAGCGTTTGCATATAAGCAAATTTAGTACTATTAGTATTATTATTATTAATGTTATTGTTATTAATATGACAACTAAAGACAACTCTGAAACCTTTAATGACTTTTATGTCTTTTCCTTTTTCCTCTACTAAAGTGTTAGACACAATTAAATTAGTTTAATTTCAGTTTTTCAAACATTTTATTTTAAAGCAAATTGTTGTTAAAAAGTATTTATATCCAACTCTATAACTCGCTTATGGTTGGTCCTACAAGAAAAATGCAAATAACTATTTTGTAGGAAATTTTATCAGCTTTAATTTTGACAGGAAGATAAAAATTGATAGGAGTAACTGTTTTCGAGATATAAGCAAAAAACCAATAAGAAAACTGTGACTGTTACTGAACAAAAATGTAATTCAGTTTTCAATGTTTGAGACGAAGACGAAACTGCAGCATTTAAAAACGACTCTGAAGACTTCAGTGACTTTTATGTCACTTCCTTTTTCTTCTAAAAAAGTATTGGACCCAATAAATTAAGTGTATTTTAAATCACAAGACATTTTCTGTTAAAGCACTTTTTTTTTAAATATTAATTATTTTCAATCATATATCTCGCTTATGGTTAGTCCTACATGAAAAATGCAAATAACTATTTTGTAGGAAATTTTATCAGCTTGAATTTTAGTGAAAAGATAAAAATTGATAGGAGTAACTGTTTTCGAGATATAAGCAAGAAACCAAAACACTGTTACCTTAATAAAGCGCTTGCATGTAAGCAGATTTAGTACTATTAGTATTATTATTATTAACGTTATTGTTATTAATATGACGACTAAAAACGATTCTGAAAACGTTGGTGACTTTTATGTCTTTTTCTTTTTTCTCTACTAAAGTGTTAGACTCAATTAATTTAGTTTAATTTCGGTTTTTCAAACATTTTATTTAAAGCAAATTTTTGTTAAATATTATTTATATCCAACTCTATAACTCTCTTATGGTTGGTCCTACAAGAAAAATGCAAACAACTATTTTGTAGGAAGCTTTATCAGCTTTAATTTTAAAAGAAAGTTAGAAATTGATAGGAGTAACTGTTTTCGAGATATAAGCAAAAAACCAATAAGAAAACTGTAACAGTTACTGAACAAAAATGTAATTCAGTTTTCAATGTTTGAGACGAAGACGAAAATGCAGCATTTACAAACGACTCTAAAGACTTCAGTGACCTTTCTGTTACCTCTTTTTTCTTCTAATAAAGTATTGGACCCTATAAATTAAGTGTATTTTAAATCACAAGACATTTTCTGTTGAAGCACTTTTTTTTAAATTTTAATTATTTTCAAACTTATATCTCGCTTATGGTTAGTCCTACATTAAAAATGCAATTAACTATTTTGTAGGAAATTTTATCAGCTTTAATTTTAGTAAAAAGGTAAAAATTGATAGGAGTAACTGTTTTCGAGATATAAGCAAGAAACCAAAACACTGTTACCTTAATTAAGCGTTTGCATATAAGCAAATTTAGTACTATTAGTATTATTATTATTAATGTTATTGTTATTAATATTACGATTAAAGACAACTTTGAAACCTTTAGTGACTTTTATGTCTTCTTCTTTTTCCTCTACTAAAGTGTTAGACACAATTAAATTAGTTTAATTTCAGTTTTTCAAACATTTTATTTTAAAGCAAATTTTTGTTAAATATTATTTATATCCAACTCTATAACTCGCTTATGGTTGGTCCTACAAGAAAAATGCAAATAACTATTTTGTAAGAAATTTTATCAGCTTTAATTTTGAAAAAAAGATAAAAATTGATAGGAGTAACTGTTTTCGAGATATAAGCAAAAAACCAATAAGAAAACTGTGACTGTTACTGAACAAAAATGTAATTCGGTTTTCAATGTTAGAGACGAAGACGAAACTGCAGCATTTAAAAACGACTCTGAAGACTTCAGTGACTTTTATGTCACTTCCTTTTTCTTCTAATAAAGTATTGGACCCAATAAATTAAGTGTATTTTAAATCACAAGACATTTTCTGTTAAAGCACTTTTTTTTTAAATATTAATTATTTTCAATCATATATCTCGCTTATGGTTAGTCCTACATGAAAAATGCAAATAACTATTTTGTAGGAAATTTTATCAGCTTGAATTTTAGTAAAATGATAAAAATTGATAGGAGTAACTGTTTTCGAGACATAAGCAAGAAACCAAAACACTGTTACCTTAATTAAGCGTTTGCATATAAGCAAATTTAGTACTATTAGTATTATTATTATTAATGTTATTGTTATTAATATGACAACTAAAGACAACTCTGAAACCTTTAGTGACTTTTATGTCTTTTTCTTTTTCCTCTACTAAAGTGTTAGACTCAATTAATTTAGTTTAATTTCGGTTTTTCAAACATTTTATTTTAAAGCAAATTTTTGTTAAATATTATTTATATCCAACTCTATAACTCGCTTATGGTTGGTCCTACAAAAAAATGCAAATAACTATTTTGTAGGAAATTTTATTAGCTTTAATTTTGAAAAAAAGATAAAAATTGATAGGAGTAACTGTTTTCGAGATATAAGCAAGAAACCAAAAAAATGTTACGTTAATTAAGCGTTTGCATATAAGCAAATTTAGTACTATTAGTATTATTATTATTAATGTTATTGTTATTAATATGACGACTAAAGACGACTCTGAAACATTTAGTGACTTTTATGTCTTCTCCTTTTTCCTCTACTAAAGTGTTAGACACAATTAATTTAGTTTAATTCCGGTTTTTCAAGCATTTAATTTTAAAGCAAATTTTTGTTAAATATTATTTATATCCAACTCTATAACTCGTTTATGCTTGGTCCTACAAGAAAAATGTAAATAACTATTTTGTTGGAAATTTTATCAGCTTTAATTTTGAAAGAAAGATAAAATTTGATAGGAGTAACTGTTTTCGAGATATAAGCAAAAAACCAATAAGAAAACTGTAACTGTTACTGAACAAAAATGTAATTCAGTTTTCAATGTTTGAGACGAAGTCAAAAATGCAGCATTTAAAAACGACTCTGAAGACTTCAGTGACTTTTATGTCACCTCCTTTTTCTTCTAATAAAGTATTGGACCCAACAAATTAAGTGTATTTTAAATCACAAGACATTTTCTGTTAAAACACTTTTTTTTAATTAATAATTATTTTCAAACTTATATCTCGCTTATGGTTAGTTCTACATGAAAAATGCAAATAACTATTTTGTAGGAAATTTTATCACCTTTAATTTTGGTGAAAAAGTAAAAATTGATAGGAGTAACTGTTTTCGAGATATAGGCAAAAAACAAAAAAACTGTTACCTTAATTAAGCGCTTGCATATAAGCAAATTTAGTACTACTAGTATTGTTATTATAAATGTTATTGTTATTAATATGACGACTAAAGACAACTTTAAGACTTTAGTGACTTTTATGTCTCCTCCTTTTTCCTCTACTAAAGTGTTAGACACAATTAATTTAGTTTAATTTCGGTTTTTCAAACATTTTATTTTAAAGCAAATTTTTGTTAAATATTAAAAACTATAAAATGGCTTAGATTGCCTAAAAACACAGATCACACATGATCTTTTGCATAAAAATGAGAAAACGCTCATGTAACACATAAAATAAGCTCCATTTTTCCTTTTTAAAAGTATTATTATTATTATTACTTTTGTTACTATTACTATTATTATTATTATTATTATTATTATTATTATTGTTATTATTATTATTATTATTATTATTATTATTATTATTATTATTATTAGTATTATTATTATTATTATTAAAAACTTTTATGTGACTTTTATGTCTTCTCTTTTTTCCTCTACTAAAGTGTTAGTCTTAATTAATTTAGTTTAATTTCGGTTTATTGCTTTTATCTAGAGTAATATATAATTTGCAGTTTTCAGCCAGAATAAGACGTTTTTAATCTTTTTAATGTAAGTTTTCGTGTTCAAAACAAAGAATCGTCTAAAATAAGCAGTTTTTGTCCAGACTGAAACGTAATTCGAATTTCTGTGCCTAAATAAGGGGTTTTCAGTTTCTTTGATGTAAGGTTTCTTGTTTGTAACAATGAATTAACAAAAATAATTGGTTTTTATCCAAACTGTGGCGTGAATCAGCTTTAAGACTATAACGCAAATCTTTTGTTTTGTGCTAAAATAAGACGTTTTTAGTCAGTTTGATATAAGCTTTCTTGTTCAAAGCAAAATATTGTCGAAAATCAACCGTTTTTGTCTAAACTGAAACAAAATTCGGTGGTTTGTGTCCGAATACAAAGTTTTCAGATTCTTTAATGTTAGGTTTGCTGCTTCTAACAAAGAATCAACGAAAATATTTTGTTTTAATACAAACTGCAATATAAAATGTCTTTATAGGACAAAACATGATGTTTGGCATCTGTTTATTAAAAATTTACTCGTTTGGAAGCATAGAATCATTCCAAATAAGCTATTCTCGTCGAAACTATAATGTAATTAGTATTTTGTGCTAGAATACAGCGTTTTTGTTAGATTTATTAACAATTTTGTCTATTTTAAGCAATGAAACGAATAGGATTAGCTGCCTTTATCCAAAGTGATACATAAATTGCTCTTTTATGCCAGATTAATACGTTTTTAGTCTGTTCGATGTAAGTTTTCTTGTTCAAAGCAAAAGATCGTCTAAAGTAAGCCGTTTTTGTTTGAACTGATGAACAATTCAGACTGAGAGTCAACAAAAATAATTTGTTTTAATCCAAACTGATAATTTTTGACCCTATAAGAGTCCTATAAGAGTCCGAGATACGCCGTTCTCGTCAAGTCTATAACGTAATTCGTTTTTTTGGGTCAGAATACGACGTTTTCTGTCTGTTTAATATAAGTTTTTAATAATAATAATAATAATAATAACAATAATAATAATAATAATAATAACAATAATAATAATAATAATAATAATAATAATAATAATAATAATAATAATAATAATAATAATAATGATAATAATACTTATAATAATAAATTTCTTTCTAAATTAAAGCTTAGTTTTTCTAAGCAAAAATGAAGCTTATTTTGTGTGTTATATGAGCGAGCGCTTTCTCATTTCTATGCAAGAAATCATCTGTGATCTGTATTTTTAGGCAAGAAATTGTCTAAAATTAATAACTCATTTTAAAACTGGTATAAAAACATTTACTATTCAAAAGGTAATAATAATAATAATAATAATAATAATAATAATAATAATAATAATAATAATAATAGTAATAATAATAATAATAATAATAGTAATAATAATAATAATAATAATAATAATAATAATGATAATAATACTTATAATAATGAATTTCTTTCTAAATTAAAGCTTAGTTTTTCTAAGCAAAAATGATGCTTATTTTGTGTGTTATATGAGCGTTTTCTCATTTCTATGCAAGAGATCATCTGTGATCTGTGTTTTTAGGCAAGAAATTGAATAAAATTAATAACTCATTTTAAAACTGGTATAAAAACATTTACTATACAGAAGTTAATAATAATAATAATAATAATAATAATAATAATAATAATAATAATAATAATAATAATAGTAATAAAAGAAACAATAATAATAATAATAATAATAATAATAATAATAATAATGATAATAATACTTATAATAATAAATTTCTTTCTAAATTAAAGCTTAGTTTTTCTAAGCAAAAATGATGCTTATTTTGTGTTATCTGAGCGTTTTCTCATTTCTATGCAAGAGATCATCTGTGATCTGTGTTTTTAGGCAAGAAATTGTCTAAAATTAATAACTCATTTTAAAACTGGTATAAAAACATTTACTATACAAAAGTTATAATCGGTCTTTAATAATAATAATAATAATAATAATAATAATAATAATAATAATAATAATAATAATAATAATAATAATAATAATAATAATAATAATAATAATAATAGTAATAATGATAATAAAAATAATAGTAATAATAATAATAATAATAATAAAAATAAAAATAATAGTAGTAGTAAAAGTAAGCTTAGTTTTCTAAGCCAAAATGAAGCTTATTTTGTGTTATATGAGCGTTTTCTCATTTCTATGCAAAAGATCATGTGTGATCTGTGTTTTAAGTTGTGTCAGAATACGACGTTTTCTGTCTGTTTAATATAAGTTTTTAATAATAATAATAATAATAATAATAATAATAATAATAACAATAATAATAATAATAATAATAATAATAATAGTAATAGTAACAAAAGTAATAATAATAATAATACTTTTAAAAAGGAAAAATGGAGCTTATTTTGTGTGTTACATGAGCGTTTTCTCATTTTTATGCAAAAGATCATGTGTGATCTGTGTTTTTAGGCAATCTAAGCCATTTTATAGTTTTTAATATTTAACAAAAATTTGCTTTAAAATAAAATGTTTGAAAAACCGAAATTAAACTAAATTAATTGTGTCTAACACTTTAGTAGAGGAAAAAGGAGGAGACATAAAAGTCACTAAAGTCTTAAAGTTGTCTTTAGTCGTCATATTAATAACAATAACATTTATAATAACAATACTAGTAGTACTAAATTTGCTTATATGCAAGCGCTTAATTAAGGTAACAGTTTTTTTGTTTTTTGCCTATATCTCGAAAACAGTTACTCCTATCAATTTTTACTTTTTCACCAAAATTAAAGGTGATAAAATTTCCTACAAAATAGTTATTTGCATTTTTCATGTAGAACTAACCATAAGCGAGATATAAGATTGAAAATAATTATTAATTAAAAAAAGTGTTTTAACAGAAAATGTCTTGTGATTTAAAATACACTTAATTTGTTGGGTCCAATACTTTATTAGAAGAAAAAGGAGGTGACATAAAAGTCACTGAAGTCTTCAGAGTCGTTTTTAAATGCTGCATTTTTGACTTCGTCTCAAACATTGAAAACTGAATTACATTTTTGTTCAGTAACAGTTACAGTTTTCTTATTGGTTTTTTGCTTATATCTCGAAAACAGTTACTCCTATCAAATTTTATTTTTCTTTCAAAATTAAAGCTGATAAAATTTCCAACAAAATAGTTATTTACATTTTTCTTGTAGGACCAAGCATAAACGAGTTATAGAGTTGGATATAAATAATATTTAACAAAAATTTGCTTTAAAATAAAATGCTTGAAAAACCGGAATTAAACTAAATTAATTGTGTCTAACACTTTAGTAGAGGAAAAAGGAGAAGACATAAAAGTCACTAAATGTTTCAGAGTTGTCTTTAGTCGTCATATTAATAACAATAACATTAATAATAATAATACTAATAGTACTAAATTTGCTTATATGCAAACGCTTAATTAAGGTAACAGTGTTTTGGTTTCTTGCTTATATCTCGAAAACAGTTACTCCTATCAATTTTAATTTTTTTACTAAAATTCAAGCTGATAAAATTTCCTACAAAATAGTTATTTGCATTTTTCATGTAGGACTAACCATAAGCGAGATATATGATTGAAAATAATTAATATTTAAAAAAAAAGTGCTTTAACAGAAAATGCCTTGTGATTTAAAATACACTTAATTTATTGGGTCCAATACTTTATTAGAAGAAAAAGGAAGTGACATAAAAGTCACTGAAGTCTTCAGAGTCGTTTTTAAATGCTGCAGTTTCGTCTTCGTCTCAAACATTGAAAACTGAATTACATTTTTGTTCAGTAACAGTCACAGTTTTCTTATTGGTTTTTTGCTTATATCTCGAAAACAGTTACTCCTATCAATGTATATCTTTCTGTCAAAATTAAAGCTGATAAAATTTCCTACAAAATAGTTATTTGCATTTTTCTTGTAGGACCAACCATAAGCGAGTTATAGAGTTGGATATAAATAATATTTAACAAAAATTTGCTTTAAAATAAAATGTTTGAAAAACTGAAATTAAACTAATTTAATTGTGTCTAACACTTTAGTAGAGGAAAAAGAAGAAGACATAAAAGTCACTAAAGGTTTCAAAGTTGTCTTTAATCGTCATATTAATAACAATAACATTAATAATAATAATACTAATAGTACTAAATTTGTTTATATGCAAACGCTTAATTAAGGTAACAGTGTTTTGGTTTCTTGCTCATATCTCGAAAACAGTTACTACTATCAATTTTTATCTTTTCACTAAAATTCAAGCTGATAAAATTTCCTACAAAATAGTTATTTGCATTTTTTATGTAGGACTAACCATAAGCGAGATATAAGATTGAAAATAATTAATATTTAAAAAAGAAGTGCTTTAACAGAAAATGTCTTGTGATTTAAAATACACTTAATTTATTAGGTCCAATACTTTATTAAAAAAAAAGGGGGTGACATATAAGTCACTGAAGTCTTCAGAGTCGATTTTAAATGCTGCATTTTCGTCTTCGTCTCAAACATTGAAAACTGATTTACATTTTTGTTCTGAAACGGTAACAGTTTTTACTTTGGTTTTTTGCTTATATCTCGAAAACAGTTACTCCTATCAATTTTTATCTTTCTTTCAAAATTAAAGCTGATAACATTTCCTACAAAATAGTTATTTGCATTTTTCTTGTAGGACCAACCATAAGCGAGTTATAAAGTTGGATATAAATAATATTTAACAAAAACTTGCTTAAAAATAAAATGTTTGAAATACTGAAATTAAACTAAATTAATTGTGTCTAACACTTTAGTAGAGAAAAAAGAAAAAGACATAAAAGTCACCAAAGTCTTCAGAATCGTTTTTAGTCGTCATATTAATAACAATAACATTAATAATAATAATACTAATAGTACTAAATCTGCTTATATGCAAGCGCTTTATTAAGGTAACAGTTTTTTGGTTTCTTGCTTATATCTCGAAAACAGTTACTCCTATGAATTTTTGTCTTTCTTTCAAAATTAAAGCTGATAAAATATTCTACAAAATAGTTATTTGCATTTTTCTTGTAGGACCAACCATAAGCGAGTTATAGAGTTGGATATAAATAATATTTAACAAAAATTTGCTTTAAAATAAAATGTTTGAAAAACTGAAATTAAACTAATTTAACTGTGTCTAACACTTTAGTAGAGAAAAAAGGAAAAGACATAAAAGTCACTAAAGGTTTTAGAGTTGTCTTTAGTTGTCATATTAATAACAATAACATTAATAATAATAATACTAATAGTACTAAATTTGCTTATATGCAAACGCTTAATTAAGGTAACAGTGTTTTGGTTTCTTGCTTATATCTCGAAAACAGTTACTCCTATCAATTTTTATCTTTTTACTAAAATTCAAGCTGATAAAATTTCCTACAAAATAGTTATTTGCATTTTTCATGTAGGACTAACCATAAGCGAGATATATGATTGAAAATAATTAATATTTAAAAAAAAAGTGCTTTAACAGAAAATGTCTTGTGATTTAAAATACACTTAATTTATTGGGTCCAATACTTTATTAGAAGAAAAAGGAAGTGACATAAAAGTCACTGAAGTCTTCAGAGTCGTTTTTAAATGCTGCAGTTTCGTCTTCGTCTCAAACATTGAAAACCGAATTACATTTTTGTTCAGTAACAGTCACAGTTTTCTTATTTTTTTTTTGCTTATATCTCGAAAACAGTTACTCCTATCAATTTTTATCTTTTTTTCAAAATTAAAGCTGATAAAATTTTCTACAAAATAGTTATTTGCATTTTTCTTGTAGGACCAACCATAAGCGAGTTATAGAGTTGGATATAAATAATATTTAACAAAAATTTGCTTTAAAATAAAATGTTTGAAAAACTGAAATTAAACTAATTTAATTGTGTCTAACACTTTAGTAGAGGAAAAAGAAGAAGACATAAAAGTCACTAAAGGTTTCAAAGTTTTCTTTAATAGTAATATTAATAACAATAACATTAATAATAATACTAATAGTACTAAATTTGCTTATATGCAAACGCTTAATTAAGGTAACAGTGTTTTGGTTTCTTGCTTATATCTCGAAAACAGTTACTCCTATCAATTTTTATCTTTTTACTAAAATTAAAGCTGATAAAATTTCCTACAAAATAGTTAATTGCATTTTTAATGTAGGACTAACCATAAGCGAGATATAAGTTTGAAAATAATTAAAATTTAAAAAAAAGTGCTTCAACAGAAAATGTCTTGTGATTTAAAATACACTTAATTTATTGGGTCCAATACTTTATTAGAAGAAAAAAGAGGTGACAGAAAGGTCACTGAAGTCTTTAGAGTCGTTTGTAAATGCTGCATTTTCGTCTTCGTCTCAAACATTGAAAACTGAATTACATTTTATCAATTTTTATCTTTCTGTCAAAATTAAAGCTGATAAAATTTTCTACAAAATAGTTATTTGCATTTTTCTTGTAGGACCAACCATAAGCGAGTTATAGAGTTGGATATAAATAATATTTAACAAAAATTTGCTTTAAAATAAAATGTTTGAAAAACTGAAATTAAACTAATTTAATTGTGTCTAACACTTTAGTAGAGAAAAAAGAAAAAGACATAAAAGTCACCAAAGTCTTCAGAATCGTTTTTAGTCGTCATATTAATAACAATAACATTAATAATAATAATACTAATAGTACTAAATCTGCTTATATGCAAGCGCTTTATTAAGGTAACAGTTTTTTGGTTTCTTGCTTATATCTCGAAAACAGTTACTCCTATGAATTTTTGTCTTTCTTTCAAAATTAAAGCTGATAAAATATTCTACAAAATAGTTATTTGCATTTTTCTTGTAGGACCAACCATAAGCGAGTTATAGAGTTGGATATAAATTATATTTAACAAAAATTTGCTTTAAAATAAAATGTTTGAAAATCTGAAATTAAACTAATTTTACTGTGTCTAACACTTTAGTAGAGAAAAAACGAAAAGACATAAAAGTCACTAAAGGTTTCAGAGTTGTTTTTAGTTGTCATATTAATAACAATAACATTAATAATAATAATACTAATAGTTCTAAATTTGCTTATATGCAAACGCTTAATTAAGGTAACAGTGTTTTGGTTTCTTGCTTATATCTCGAAAACAGTTACTCCTATCAATTTTTATCTTTTTACTAAAATTTAAGCTGATAAAATTTCCTACAAAATAGTTATTTGCATTTTTCATGTAGGACTAACCATAAGCGAGATATATGATTGAAAATAATTAATATTTAAAAAAAAAGTGCTTTAACAGAAAATGTCTTGTGATTTAAAATACACTTAATTTATTGGGTCCAATACATTATTAGAAGAAAAAGGAAGTGACATAAAAGTCACTAAAGTCTTCAGAGTCGTTTTTAAATGCTGCAGTTTCGTCTTCGTCTCAAACATTGAAAACCGAATTACATTTTTGTTCAGTAACAGTCACAGTTTTCTTATTGGTTTTTTGCTTATATCTCGAAAACAGTTACTCCTATCAATTTTTATCTTTCTTTCAAAATTAAAGCTGATAAAATTTCCTACAAAATAGTTATTTGCATTTTTCTTGTACGACCAACCATAAGCGAGTTATAGAGTTGGATATAAATAATATTTAACAAAAATTTGCTTTAAAATAAAATGTTTGAAAAACTGAAATTAAACTAATTTAATTGTGTCTAACACTTTAGTAGAGGAAAAAGAAGAAGACATAAAAGTCACTAAAGGTTTCAAAGTTGTCTTTAATCGTCATATTAATAACAATAACATTAATAATAATAATACTAATAGTACTAAATTTGCTTATATGCAAACGCTTAATTAAGGTAACAGTGTTTTGGTTTCTTGCTCATATCTCGAAAACAGTTACTCCAATCAATTTTTATTTTTTACTAAAATTTAAGCTGATAAAATTTCCTACAAAATAGTTATTTGCATTTTTTATGTAGGACTAACCATAAGCGAGATATAAGATTGAAAATAATTAATATTTAAAAAAGAAGTGCTTTAACAGAAAATGTCTTGTGATTTAAAATACACTTAATTTATTAGGTCCAATACTTTATTAAAAAAAAAAGGGGGTGACATATAAGTCACTGAAGTCTTCAGAGTCGATTTTAAATGCTGCATATTCGTCTTCGTCTCAAACATTGAAAACTGAATTACATTTTTGTTCTGAAACGGTAACAGTTTTTACTTTGGTTTTTTGCTTATATCTCGAAAACAGATACTCCTATCAATTTTTATCTTTTTTTCAAAATTAAAGCTGATAACATTTCCTACAAAATAGTTATTTGCATTTTTCTTGTAGGACCAACCATAAGCGAGTTATAAAGTTGGATATAAATAATATTTAACAAAAATTTGCTTAAAAATAAACTGTTTGAAATACTGAAATTAAACTAAATTAATTGTGTCTAACACTTTAGTAGAGAAAAAAGAAAAAGACATAAAAGTCACCAAAGTCTTCAGAATCGTTTTTAGTCGTCATATTAATAACAATAACATTAATAATAATAATACTAATAGTACTAAATCTGCTTATATGCAAGCGCTTTATTAAGGTAACAGTTTTTTGGTTTCTTGCTTATATCTCGAAAACAGTTACTCCTATGAATTTTTGTCTTTCTTTCAAAATTAAAGCTGATAAAATATTCTACAAAATAGTTATTTGCATTTTTCTTGTAGGACCAACCATAAGCGAGTTATAGAGTTGGATATAAATTATATTTAACAAAAATTTGCTTTAAAATAAAATGTTTGAAAAACTGAAATTAAACTAATTTTACTGTGTCTAACACTTTAGTAGAGAAAAAACGAAAAGACATAAAAGTCACTAAAGGTTTCAGAGTTGTTTTTAGTTGTCATATTAATAACAATAACATTAATAATAATAATACTAATAGTTCTAAATTTGCTTATATGCAAACGCTTAATTAAGGTAACAGTGTTTTGGTTTCTTGCTTATATCTCGAAAACAGTTACTCCTATCAATTTTTATCTTTTTACTAAAATTTAAGCTGATAAAATTTCCTACAAAATAGTTATTTGCATTTTTCATGTAGGACTAACCATAAGCGAGATATATGATTGAAAATAATTAATATTTAAAAAAAAAGTGCTTTAACAGAAAATGTCTTGTGATTTAAAATACACTTAATTTATTGGGTCCAATACATTATTAGAAGAAAAAGGAAGTGACATAAAAGTCACTAAAGTCTTCAGAGTCGTTTTTAAATGCTGCAGTTTCGTCTTCGTCTCAAACATTGAAAACCGAATTACATTTTTGTTCAGTAACAGTCACAGTTTTCTTATTGGTTTTTTGCTTATATCTCGAAAACAGTTACTCCTATCAATTTTTATCTTTCTTTCAAAATTAAAGCTGATAAAATTTCCTACAAAATAGTTATTTGCATTTTTCTTGTACGACCAACCATAAGCGAGTTATAGAGTTGGATATAAATAATATTTAACAAAAATTTGCTTTAAAATAAAATGTTTGAAAAACTGAAATTAAACTAATTTAATTGTGTCTAACACTTTAGTAGAGGAAAAAGAAGAAGACATAAAAGTCACTAAAGGTTTCAAAGTTGTCTTTAATCGTCATATTAATAACAATAACATTAATAATAATAATACTAATAGTACTAAATTTGCTAATATGCAAACGCTTAATCAAGGTAACCGTGTTTTGGTTTCTTGCTCATATCTCGAAAACAGTTACTCCTATCAACTTTTATCTTTTTACTAAAATTCAAGATGATAAAATTTCCTACAAAATAATTATTTGCATTTTTTATGTAGGACTAACCATAAGCGAGATATAAGATTGAAAATAATTAATATTTAAAAAAGAATTGCTTTAACAGAAAATGTCTTGTGATTTAAAATACACTTAATTTATTAGGTCCAATACTTTATTAGAAAAAAAGGGGGTGACATATAAGTCACTGAAGTCTTCAGAGTCGATTTTAAATGCTGCATTTTCGTCTTCGTCTCAAACATTGAAAACTGAATTACATTTTTGTTCTGAAACGGTAACAGTTTTCACTTTGGTTTTTTGCTTATATCTCGAAAACAATTACTCCTATCAGTTTTTATTTTTTTTTCAAAATAAAGCTGATAAAATTTTCTACAAAATAGTTATTTGCATTTTTCTTGTAGGACCAACCATAAGCGAGTTATAAAGTTGGATATAAATAATATTTAACAAAAACTTGCTTAAAAATAAAATGTTTGAAATACTGAAATTAAACTAAATTAATTGTGTCTAACACTTTAGTAGAGAAAAAAGAAAAAGACATAAAAGTCACCAAAGTTTTCAGAATCGTTTTTAGTCGTCATATTAATAACAATAACATTAATAATAATAATACTAATAGTACTAAATCTGCTTATATGCAAGCGCTTTATTAAGGTAACAGTTTTTTGGTTTCTTGCTTATATCTCGAAAACAGTTACTCCTATGAATTTTTGTCTTTTTTTCAAAATTAAAGCTGATAAAATTTCCTACAAAATAGTTATTTGCATTTTTCTTGTAGGACCAACCATAAGCGAGTTATAGAGTTGGATATAAATAATTTTTAACAAAAATTTGCTTTAAAATAAAATGTTTGAAAAACTGAAATTAAACTAATTTAATTGTGTCTAACACTTTAGTAGAGGAAAAAGGAAAAGACATAAAAGTCACTAAAGGTTTCAGAGTTGTCTTTAGTTGTCATATTAATAACAATAACATTAATAATAATAATACTAATAGTACTAAATTTGCTTATATGCAAACGCTTAATTAAGGTAACAGTGTTTTGGTTTCTTGCTTATATCTCGAAAACAGTTACTCCTATCAATTTTTATCTTTTTACTAAAATTCAAGCTGATAAAATTTCCTATAAAATAGTTATTTGCATTTTTCATGTAGGACTAACCATAAGCGAGATATATGATTGAAAATAATTAATATTTAAAAAAAAAGTGCTTTAACAGAAAATGTCTTGTGATTTAAAATACACTTAATTTATTGAATACACTTAATTTATTGGGTCCAATACTTTATTAGAAGAAAAAGGAAGTGACATAAAAGTCACTGAAGTCTTCAGAGTCGTTTTTAAATGCTGCAGTTTCGTCTTCGTCTCAAACATTGAAAACTGAATTACATTTTTGTTCAGTAACAGTCACAGTTTTCTTATTGGTTTTTTGCTTATATCTCGAAACCAGTTACTCCTATCAATTTTTATCTTTCTGTCAAAACTAAAGCTGATAAAATTTCCTACAAAATAGTTATTTACATTTTTCTTCTAGGACCGACCATAAGCGAGTTATAGAGTTGGATATAAATAATATTTAACAAAAATTTGCTTTAAAATAAAATGTTTGAAAAACTGAAATTAAACTAATTTAATTGTGTCTAACACTTTAGTAGAGGAAAAAGAAGAAGACATAAAAGTCACTAAAGGTTTCAAAGTTGTCTTTAATCGTCATATTAATAACAATAACATTAATAATAATAATACTAATAGTACTAAATTTGCTTATATGCAAACGCTTAATTAAGGTAACAGTGTTTTGGTTTCTTGCTCGTATCTCGAAAACAGTTACTCCTATCAATTTTTATCTTTCTTTCAAAATTAAAGCTGATAACATTTCCTACAAAATAGTTATTTGCATTTTTCTAGTAGGACCAACCATAAGCGAGTTATAAAGTTGGATATAAATAATATTTAACAAAAACTTGCTTAAAAACAAAATGTTTGAAATACTGAAATTAAACTAAATTAATTGTGTCTAACACTTTAGTAGAGAAAAAAGAAAAAGACATAAAAGTCACCAAAGTCTTCAGAATCGTTTTTAGTCGTCATATTAATAACAATAACATTAATAATAATAATACTAATAGTACTAAATCTGCTTATATGCAAGCGCTTTATTAAGGTAACAGTTTTTTGGTTTCTTGCTTATATCTCGAAAACAGTTACTCCTATGAATTTTTGTCTTTCTTTCAAAATTAAAGCTGATAAAATATTCTACAAAATAGTTATTTGCATTTTTCTTGTAGGACCAACCATAAGCGAGTTATAGAGTTGGATATAAATAATATTTAACAAAAATTTGCTTTAAAATAAAATGTTTGAAAAACTGAAATTAAACTAATTTAACTGTGTCTAACACTTTAGTAGAGAAAAAAGGAAAAGACATAAAAGTCACTAAAGGTTTCAGAGTTGTCTTTAGTTGTCATATTAATAACAATAACATTAATAATAATAATACTAATAGTACTAAATTTGCTTATATGCAAACGCTTAATTAAGGTAACAGTGTTTTGGTTTCTTGCTTATATCTCGAAAACAGTTACTCCTATCAATTTTTATTTTTTTACTAAAATTCAAGCTGATAAAATTTCCTACAAAATAGTTATTTGCATTTTTTATGTAGGACTAACCATAAGCGAGATATAAGATTGAAAATAATTAATATTTAAAAAAGAAGTGCTTTAACAGAAAATGTCTTGTGATTTAAAATACACTTAATTTATTGGGTCCAATACTTTATTAGAAGAAAAAGGAAGTGACATAAAAGTCACTGAAGTCTTCAGAGTCGTTTTTAAATGCTGCAGTTTCGTCTTCGTCTCAAACATTGAAAACCGAATTACATTTTTGTTCAGTAACAGTCACAGTTTTCTTATTGGTTTTTTGCTTATATCTCGAAAACAGTTACTCCTATCAATTTTTATTTTTTTTTTTAAATTAAAGCTGATAAAATTTCCTACAAAATAGTTATTTGCATTTTTCTTGTAGGACCAACCATAAGCGAGTTATAGAGTTGGATATAAATAATATTTAACAAAAATTTGCTTTAAAATAAAATGTTTGAAAAACTGAAATTAAACTAATTTAACTGTGTCTAACACTTTAGTAGAGAAAAAAGGAAAAGACATAAAAGTCACTAAAGGTTTCAGAGTTGTCTTTAGTTGTCATATTAATAACAATAACATTAATAATAATAATACTAATAGTACTAAATTTGCTTATATGCAAACGCTTAATTAAGGTAACAGTGTTTTGGTTTCTTGCTTATATCTCGAAAACAGTTACTCCTATCAATTTTTATTTTTTTACTAAAATTCAAGCTGATAAAATTTCCTACAAAATAGTTATTTGCATTTTTCATGTAGGACTAACCATAAGCGAGATATATGATTGAAAATAATTAATATTTAAAAAAAAAGTGCTTTAACAGAAAATGTCTTGTGATTTAAAATACACTTCATTTAATGGGTCCAATACTTTATTAGAAGAAAAAGGAAGTGACATAAAAGTCACTGAAGTCTTCAGAGTCGTTTTTAAATGCTGCAGTTTCGTCTTCGTCTCTAACATTGAAAACCGAATTACATTTTTGTTCAGTAACAGTCACAGTTTTCTTATTGGTTTTTTGCTTATATCTCGAAAACAGTTACTCCTATCAATTTTTATCTTTCTTTCAAACTTAAAGCTGATAAAATTTCCTACAAAATAGTTATTTGCATTTTTCTTGTAGGACCAACAATAAGCGAGTTATAGAGTTGGATATAAATAATATTTAACAAAAATTTGCTTTAAAATAAAATGATTGAAAAACTGAAATTAAACTAATTTAATTGTGTCTAACACTTTAGTAGTGGAAAAAGAAGAAGACATAAAAGTCACTAAAGGTTTCAAAGTTGTCTTTAATCGTCATATTAATAACAATAACATTAATAATAATAATACTAATAGTACTAAATTTGCTTATATGCAAACGCTTAATTAAGGTAACAGTGTTTTGGTTTCTTGCTCATATCTCGAAAACAGTTACTCCTATCAATTTTTATCTTTTTACTAAAATTCAAGCTGATAAAATTTCCTACAAAATAGTTATTTGCATTTTTTATGTAGGACTAACCATAAGCGAGATATAAGATTGAAAATAATTAATATTTAAAAAAGAAGTGCTTTAACAGAAAATGTCTTGTGATTTAAAATACACTTAATTTATTAGGTCCAATACTTTATTAAAAAAAAAGGGGGTGACATATAAGTCACTGAAGTCTTCAGAGTCGATTTTAAATGCTGCATTTTCGTCTTCGTCTCAAACATTGAAAACTGAATTACATTTTTGTTCTGAAACGGTAACAGTTTTTACTTTGGTTTTTTGCTTATATCTCGAAAACAGTTACTCCTATCAATTTTTATCTTTCTTTCAAAATTAAAGCTGATAACATTTCCTACAAAATAGTTATTTGCATTTTTCTTGTAGGACCAACCATAAGCGAGTTATAAAGTTGGATATAAATAATATTTAACAAAAACTTGCTTAAAAATAAAATGTTTGAAATACTGAAATTAAACTAAATTAATTGTGTCTAACACTTTAGTAGAGAAAAAAGAAAAAGACATAAAAGTCACCAAAGTCTTCAGAATCGTTTTTAGTCGTCATATTAATAACAATAACATTAATAATAATAATACTAATAGTACTAAATCTGCTTATATGCAAGCGCTTTATTAAGGTAACAGTTTTTTGGTTTCTTGCTTATATCTCGAAAACAGTTACTTCTATGAATTTTTGTCTTTCTTTCAAAATTAAAGCTGATAAAATATTCTACAAAATAGTTATTTGCATTTTTCTTGTAGGACCAACCATAAGCGAGTATAGAGTTAGATATAAATAATATTTAACAAAAATTTGCTTTAAAATAAAATGTTTGAAAAACTGAAATTAAACTAATTTAACTGTGTCTAACACTTTAGTAGAGAAAAAAGGAAAAGACATAAAAGTCACTAAAGGTTTCAGAGTTGTCTTTAGTTGTCATATTAATAACATTAACATTAATAATAATAATAATACTAATAGTACTAAATTTGCTTATATGCAAACGCTTAATTAAGGTAACAGTGTTTTGGTTTCTTGCTTATATCTCGAAAACAGTTACTCCTATCAATTTTTATCTTTTTACTAAAATTCAAGCTGATAAAATTTCCTACAAAATAGTTATTTGCATTTTTCATGTAGGACTAACCATAAGCGAGATATATGATTGAAAATAATTAATATTTAAAAAAAAAGTGCTTTAACAGAAAATGTCTTGTGATTTAAAATACACTTAATTTATTGGGTCCAATACTTTATTAGAAGAAAAAGGAAGTGACATAAAAGTCACTGAAATCTTCAGAGTCTTTTTTAAATGCTGCAGTTTCGTCTTCGTCTCAAACATTGAAAACCGAATTACATTTTTGTTCAGTAACAGTCACAGTTTTCTTACTGGTTTTTTGCTTATATCTCAAAAACAGTTACTCCTATCAATTTTTATCTTTTTTTCAAAATTAAAGCTGATAAAATTTCCTACAAAATAGTTATTTGCATTTTTCTTGTAGGACCAACCATAAGCGAGTTATAGAGTTGGATATAAATAATATTTAACAAAAATTTGCTTTAAAATAAAATGTTTGAAAAACTGAAATTAAACTAATTTAATTGTGTCTAACACTTTAGTAGAGGAAAAAGAAGAAAACAAGAAAGACAAAAATTTATAGGAGTAACTGTTTTCGAGATATAAGCAAGAAACCAAAAAACAGTTACCTTAATAAAGCGCTTGCATATAAGCAGATTTAGTACTATTAGTATTATTATTATTAATGTTATTGTTATTAATATGACGACTAAAAACGATTTTGAAGACTTTGGTGGCTTTTATGTCTTTTTCTTTTTTCTCTACTAAAGTGTTAGACACAATTAATTTAGTTTAATTTCAGTATTTCAAATATTTTATTTTTAAGCAAGTTTTTGTTAAATATTATTTATATCCAACTTTAGAACTCGCTTATGGTTGGTCCTACAAGAAAAATGCAAATAACTATTTTGTAGGAAATGTTATCAGCTTTAATTTTGAAAGAAAGATAAAAATTGATAGGAGTAACTGTTTTCGAGATATAAGCAAAAAACCAAAGTAAAAACTGTTACCGTTTCAGAACAAAAATGTAATTCAGTATTCAATGTTTGAGACGAAGACGAAAATGCAGCATTTAAAATCGACTCTGAAGACTTCAGTGACTTATATGTCACTCCCTTTTTTTTCTAATAAAGTATTGGACCTAATAAATTAAGTGTATTTTAAATCACAAGACATTTTCTGTTAAAGCACTTCATTTTTAAATATTAATTATTTTCAATCTTATATCTCGCTTATGGTTAGTCCTACATAAAAAATGCAAATAACTATTTTGTAGGAAATTTTATCAGCTTAAATTTTAGTAAAAAGATAAAAATTGATAGGAGTAACTGTTTTCGAGATATGAGCAAGAAACCAAAACACTGTTACCTTAATTAAGCGTTTGCATAAAAGCAAATTTAGTACTATTAGTATTATTATTATTAATGTTATTGTTATTAATATGACGATTAAAGACAACTTTAAAACCTTTAGTGACTTTTTTTCTTGCTTATTTCTCGAAAACAGTTACTCCTATCAATTTTTATCTTTTTACTAAAATTAAAGCTGATAAAATTTCCTACAAAATAGTTATTTGCATTTTTCTTGTAGGACCAACCATAAGCGAGTTATAGAGATGGATATAAATAATATTTAACAAAAATTTGCTTTAAAATAAAATGTTTGAAATACTGAAATTAAACTAAATTAATTGTGTCTAACACTTTAGTAGAGGAAAAAGAAGAAGACATAAAAGTCACTAAAGGTTTCAGAGTCGTCTTTAGTCGTCATATTATTAACAATAACATTAATAATAATAATACTATTAGTACTAAATTAGCTTATATGCAAACGCTTAATTAAGGTAACAGTTTTTTGGTTTCTTGCTTATATCTCGAAAACAGTTACTCCTATCAATTTTTATCTTTTTTTATTTTTATATCAAATTTTTGTTAAAGATTATTTATATCCAACTCTATAACTCGCTTATAGTTGGTCCTACAAAAAAAGTTTGTATAAAATTTTATCAGCTTTAATTTTGAAGGAAAGATAAAAATTGATAGGAGTAACTGTTTTCGAGATATAAGCAAAAAACCAAAGTGAAAACTGTAACAGTTACTAAACAAAAATGTAATTCAGTATTTAATGTTTGAGACGAAGACGAAAATGTAGCATTTACTGTCACCTCCTTTTTCTTCTAATTAAGTATTGGACCCAATAAATTAAGTGTATTTTAAATCACAAGACATTTTCTGTTAAAGCACATTTTTTTTAATTATTAATTATTTTCAAACTTATATCTTGCTTATGGTTAGTTCTACATGAAAAATGCAAATAACGATTTTGAAGGAAATTTTATCAGCTTTAATTTTGGTGAAAAGGTAAAAACTGATAGGAGTAACTGTTTTCGAGATATAAGCAAACAACAAAAAAACTGTTACCTTAATTAAGCGCTTGCATATAAGCAAATTTAGTACTAATAGTATTGTTATTATTAATGTTATTGTTATTAATATGACGACTAAAGACGATTCTGAAGAGTTTAGTGACTTTTATGTCTCCTCCTTTTTCCTCTACTAAAGTGTTAGACACAATTAATTTAGTTTAATTTCGGTTTTTCAAACATTTTATTTTAAAGCAAATTTTTGTTTAATATTATTTATATCCAACTCTATAACTTGCTTATGCTTGGTCCTACAAGAAAAATGTAAATAACTATTTTGGTGTTTTTGAGATATAAGCAAAAAACCAAAGTGAAAACTGTTACAGTTACTTAACAAAAATGTAATTCAGTTTTCAATGTTTGAGACGAAGACGAAAATGCAGCATTTAAAAACGACTCTGAAGACTTCAGTGACTTTTATGTCACCTCCTTTTTCTTCTAATAAAGTATTGGACCCAATAAATTAAGTGTATTTTAAATCACAAGACATTTTCTGTTAAAGCACTTTTTTTTAAATATTAATTATTTTCAAACTTATATCTCGCTTATGGTTAGTCCTACATAAAAAATGCAAATAAATATTTTGTAGGAAATTTTATCAGCTTTAATTTTAGTAAAAAGATAACAATTGATAGGAGTAACTGTTTTTGAGATATAAGCAAGAAACTGTTACCTTAATTAACCGCTTGCATATAAGCAAATTTAGTAATATTAGTATTATTATTATTAATGTTATTGTTATTAATATGACGACTAAAAACGACTCTCAAGACTTTGGTGACTTTTATGTCTTCTCTTTTTTCCTCTGCTAAAGTGTTAGTCTTAATTAATTTAGTTTAATTTCGGTTTTTCAAACATTTTATTAATTTTTATTTTTATAGGAGTAACTGTTTTCGAGATATAAGCAAAAAACCAATAAGAAAACTGTAACTGTTACTGAACAAAAATGTAATTCAGTTTTCAATGTTTGAGACAAAGACAAAAATGCAGCATTTAAAATCGACTCTGAAGACTTTAGTGACTGTTATGCCCCCTCCTTTTTCTTCTAATAAAGTATTGGACCCATTAAATTAAGTGTATTTTAAATCACAAAACATTTTCTGTTAAAGCACTTTTTTTTTAAATATTAATTATTTTCAAACTTATATCTCGCTTATGGTTAGTCCTACATGAAAAATGCAAATTACTATTTTGTACAAAATTTTATCAGCTTGCTTTAATTTTAGTAAAAATTTAAAAATTGATAGGAGTAACTGTTTTCGAGATATAAGCAAGAAACCAAAAAACTGTTACCTTAATTAAGCGCTTGCATATAAGCAAATTTAGTAATATTAGTATTATTATTATTAATGTTATTGTTATTAATATGACGACTAAAAACGACTCTCAAGACTTTGGTGACTTTTATGTCTTCTCCTTTTACCTCTACTAAAGTGTTAGTCTTAGTTTAGTTTAATTTCGGTTTTTCAAACATTTTATTTTAAAGCAAATTTTTGTTAAAGATTATTTATATCCAACTCTATAACTCGCTTATGGTTGGTCCTACAAAAAAATGCAAATAACTATTTTGTAGGAAATTTTATCAGCTTTAATTTTGAAAAAAAGATAAAAATTGATAGGAGTAACTGTTTTCGAGATATAAGCAAGAAACCAAAAAACTGTTACCTTAATTAAGCGTTTGCATCTAAGCAAATTTAGTACTATTAGTATTATTATTATTAATGTTATTGTTATTAATATGACGACTAAAGACGACTCTGAAACATTTAGTGACTTTTATGTCTTCTCCTTTTTTCTCTACTAAAGTGTTAGACACAATTAATTTAGTTTAATTCCGGTTTTTCAAGCATTTTATTTTAAAGCAAATTTTTGTTAAATATTATTTATATCCAACTCTATAACTCGTTTATTCTTGGTCCTACAAGAAAAATGTAAATAACTATTTTGTTGGAAATTTTATCAGCTTTAATTTTGAAAGAAAGATAAAATTTGATAGGAGTAACTGTTTTCGAGATATAAGCAAAAAACCAATAAGAAAACTGTAACTGTTACTGAACAAAAATGTAATTCAGTTTTCAATGTTTGAGACGAAGACAAAAATGCAGCATTTAAAAACGACTCTGAAGACTTCAGTGACTTTTATGTTACCTCCTTTTTCTTCTAATAAAGTATTGGACCCAATAAATTAAGTGTATTTTAAATCACAAGACATTTTCTGTTAAAACACTTTTTTTTAATTATTAATTATTTTCAAACTTATATCTCGCTTATGGTTAGTTCTACATGAAAAATGCAAATAACTATTTTGTAGGAAATTTTATCACCTTTAATTTTGGTGAAAAAGTAAAAATTGTTAGGAGTAACTGTTTTCGAGATATAAGCAAAAAACAAAAAAACTGTTACCTTAAGTAAGCGCTTGCATATAAGCAAATTTAGTACTACTAGTATTGTTATTATAAATGTTATTGTTATTAATATGACGACTAAAGACAACTCTAAGACTTTAGTGGCTTTTATGTCTCCTCCTTTTTCCTCTACTAAAGTGTTAGACACAATTAATTTAGTTTAATTTCAGTTTTTCAAACATTTTATTTTAAAGCAAATTTTTGTTAAATATTAAAAACTATAAAATGGGTTAGATTGCCTAAAAACACAGATCACACCCGATCTTTTGCATAGAAATGAGAAAACGCTCATGTAACACACAAAATAAGCTCCATTTTTCCTTATTAAAAGTATTATTATTATTATTACTTATGTGACTATTACTATTATTATTATTATTACTTTTTTTTAAATATTAATTATTTTCAAACTTATATCTCGCTTATGGTTAGTCCTACATAAAAAATGCAAATAAATATTTTGTAGGAAATTTTATCAGCTTTAATTTTAGTAAAAAGATAACAATTGATAGGAGTAACTGTTTTTGAGATATAAGCAAGAAACTGTTACCTTAATTAACCGCTTGCATATAAGCAAATTTAGTAATATTAGTATTATTATTATTAATGTTATTGTTATTAATATGACGACTAAAAACGACTCTCAAGACTTTGGTGACTTTTATGTCTTCTCTTTTTTCCTCTACTAAAGTGTTAGTCTTAATTAATTTAGTTTAATTTCGGTTTTTCAAACATTTTATTTATTTTTATTTTTATAGGAGTAACTGTTTTCGAGATATAAGCAAAAAACCAATAAGAAAACTGTAACTGTTACTGAACAAAAATGTAATTCAGTTTTCAATGTTTGAGACAAAGACAAAAATGCAGCATTTAAAATCGACTCTGAAGACTTTAGTGACTGTTATGCCTCCTCCTTTTTCTTCTAATAAAGTATTGGACCCATTAAATTAAGTGTATTTTAAATCACAAGACATTTTCTGTTAAAGCACTTTTTTTTTAAATATTAATTATTTTCAAACTTATATCTCGCTTATGGTTAGTCCTACATGAAAAATGCAAATTACTATTTTGTACAAAATTTTATCAGCTTGCTTTAATTTTAGTAAAAATTTAAAAAGTGATAGGAGTAACTGTTTTCGAGATATAAGCAAGAAACCAAAAAACTGTTACCTTAATTAAGCGCTTGCATATAAGCAAATTTAGTAATATTAGTATTATTATTATTAATGTTATTGTTATTAATATGACGACTAAAAACGACTCTCAAGACTTTGGTGACTTTTATGTCTTCTTTTTTTACCTCTACTAAAGTGTTAGTCTTAGTTTAGTTTTATTTCGGTTTTTCAAACATTTTATTTTAAAGCAAATTTTTGTTAAAGATTATTTATATCCAACTCTATAACTCGCTAATGGTTGGTCCTACAAAAAAATGCAAATAACTATTTTGTAGGAAATTTTATCAGCTTTAATTTTGAAAAAAAGATAAAAATTGATAGGAGTAACTGTTTTCGAGATATAAGCAAGAAACCAAAAAACTGTTACCTTAATTAAGCGTTTGCATCTAAGCAAATTTAGTACTATTAGTATTATTATTATTAATGTTATTGTTATTAATATGACGACTAAAGACGACTCTGAAACATTTAGTGACTTTTATGTCTTCTCCTTTTTCCTCTACTAAAGTGTTAGACACAATTAATTTAGTTTAATTCCGGTTTTTCAAGCATTTTATTTTAAAGCAAATTTTTGTTAAATATTATTTATATCCAACTCTATAACTCGTTTATTCTTGGTCCTACAAGAAAAATGTAAATAACTATTTTGTTGGAAATTTTATCAGCTTTAATTTTGAAAGAAAGATAAAATTTGATAGGAGTAACTGTTTTCGAGATATAAGCAAAAAACCAATAAGAAAACTGTAACTGTTACTGAAAAAAAATGTAATTCAGTTTTCAATGTTTGAGACGAAGACAAAAATGCAGCATTTAAAAACGACTCTGAAGACTTCAGTGACTTTTATGTTACCTCCTTTTTCTTCTAATAAAGTATTGGACCCAATAAATTAAGTGTATTTTAAATCACAAGACATTTTCTGTCAAAACACTTTTTTTTAATTATTAATTATTTTCAAACTTATATCTCGCTTATGGTTAGTTCTACATGAAAAATGCAAATAACTATTTTGTAGGAAATTTTATCACCTTTAATTTTCGTGAAAAAGTAAAAATTGTTAGGAGTAACTGTTTTCGAGATATAAGCAAAAAACAAAAAAACTGTTACCTTAAGTAAGCGCTTGCATATAAGCAAATTTAGTACTACTAGTATTGTTATTATAAATGTTATTGTTATTAATATGACGACTAAAGACAACTCTAAGACTTTAGTGACTTTTATGTCTCCTCCTTTTTCCTCTACTAAAGTGTTAGACACAATTAATTTAGTTTAATTTCAGTTTTTCAAACATTTTATTTTAAAGCAAATTTTTGTTAAATATTAAAAACTATAAAATGGGTTAGATTGCCTAAAAAGATTATTATTATTATTATTATTATTATTATTATTATTATTATTATTATTATTACTATTATTTCTAATTTTATTTCTAATGATTCAATGGAGCGAAACGGGTAAACTTTTATAGGACAGATGCAAACTACCATATTACCACATAAATCATTATTTTAAAGCAAAGTATTAGCTTTTGCACATGTTCAATTAAAGTTTGCTTACTTCGAAGTATGTAATCGTCCGAAATATTTTTTTTTGTCAAAACTATAACGTAATTTGTTCTTTTGAGCTTGAATATAGAGTTTTCATTACGTTTTATAGTAGTTTACTCTACTCTAAGCATAGAATCAAACAGAGTAATCCGCTTTTGTTAAAACTGATACATAATTTGCTCTTATTTTCGAGAATAAGACGTTTTCAATATGCTTGATAAAATTTTTCTTGTTTATAGCAAGGAATCGTTTAAAATAAGCTGTATTTGCCTAAACTGATACGTAATTAGATATTTATGTATGGATACGAAGTTTTCAGTTTCTTTGACGTGAAATTTCTTGTTGCAAAAGGTAATACTTTGCTTTAAAACAACGCTTTATATGGTAATATGTGGTTTTGCATCTGCCCCATAAAAGTTCATTAGTTTCGAATCATAATTTCGTTTGAAATAAACAGTGCTGGTCAAAACTATAACGTAAATTATTTCTTTGAGACGAAATTTAAAGTTTTCATTAAGTTTTATACAAGTTTACTCTATTCTAAGTAAAGGAGTAATCAGGATAAATTGCTTTTATCTAGAGTAATATATAATTTGCAGTTTTCAGCCAGAATAAGACGTTTTTAATCTTTTTAATGTAAGTTTTCGTGTTCAAAACAAAGGATCGTCTAAAATAAGCAGTTTTTGTCCAGACTGAAACGAAATTCGAATTTCTGTGCCTAAATAAGGGGTTTTCAGTTTCTTTGATGTAAGGTTTCTTGTTTGTAACAATGAATTAACAAAAATAATTGGTTATTATCCAAACTGTGGCATGAATCAGCTTTAAGACTATAACGCAAATCTTTTGTTTTGTGCTAAAATAAGACGTTTTTAGTCAGTTTGATATAAGCTTTCTTGTTCAAAGCAAAATATTGTCGAAAATCAACCGTTTTTGTCTAAACTGAAACAAAATTCGATGGTTTGTGTCCGAATACAAAGTTTTCAGATTCTTTAATGTTAGGTTTGCTGCTTCTAACAAAGAATCAACGAAAATATTTTGTTTTAATACAAACTGCAATATAAAATGTCTTTATAGGACAAAACATGATGTTTGGCATCTGTTTATTAAAAATTTACTCGTTTGGAAGCATAGAATCATTCCAAATAAGCTATTCTCGTCGAAACTATAATGTAATTAGTATTTTGTGCTAGAATACAGCGTTTTTGTTAGATTTATTAACAATTTTGTCTATTTTAAGCAATGAAACGAATAGGATTAGCTGCCTTTATCCAAAGTGATACATAAATTACTCTTTTATGCCAGATTAATACGTTTTTAGTCTGTTCGATGTAAGTTTTCTTGTTCAAAGCAAAAGATCGTCTAAAGTAAGCCGTTTTTGTTTGAACTGATGAACAATGCAGACTGAGAGTCAACAAAAATAATTTGTTTTAATCCAAACTGATAATTTTTGACCCTATAAGAGTCCTATAAGAGTCCGAGATACGCCGTTCTCGTCAAGTCTATAACGTAATTCGTTTTTTTGTGTCAGAATACGACGTTTTCTGTCTGTTTAATATAAGTTTTTAATAATAATAATAATAACAATAATAATAATAATAATAATAATAATAATAATAATAATAACAATAATAATAATAATAATAATAATAATAATAAAAATAATAGAAATAAAAGTAAGCTTAGTTTTCTAAGCAAAAATGAAGCTTATTTTGTGTGTTATATGAGCGCTTTCTCATTTCTATGCAAGAAATCATCTGTGATCTGTATTTTTAGGCAAGAAATTGTCTAAAATTAATAACTCATTTTAAAACTGGTATAAAAACATTTACTATACAAAAGTTAATAATAATAATAATAATAATAATAATAATAATAATAATAATAATAATAATAATAATAATAGTAATAGTAATAATAATAATAATAATAATAATAATAATAATAATAGTAATAAAAGAAATAATAATAATAATAATAATAATAATAATAATAATGATAATAATACTTATAATAATGAATTTCTTTCTAAATTAAAGCTTAGTTTTTCTAAGCAAAAATGATGCTTATTTTGTGTGTTATATGAGCGTTTTCTCATTTCTATGCAAGAGATCATCTGTGATCTGTGTTTTTAGGCAAGAAATTGAATAAAATTAATAACTCATTTTAAAACTGGTATAAAAACATTTACTATACAAAAGTTAATAATAATAATAATAATAATAATAATAATAATAATAATAATAATAATAGTAATAATAATAATAATAATAATAATAATAATAATAATAATAATAATAATAATAGTAATAAAAGAAATAATAATAATAATAATAATAATAATAATAATAATAATAATAATGATAATAATACTTATAATAATAAATTTCTTTCTAAATTAAAGCTTAGTTTTTCTAAGCAAAAATGATGCTTATTTTGTGTTATATGAGCGTTTTCTCATTTCTATGCAAGAGATCATCTGTGATCTGTGTTTTTAGGCAAGAAATTGAATAAAATTAATAACTCATTTTAAAACTGGTATAAAAACATTTACTATACAAAAGTTAATAATAATAATAATAATAATAATAATAATAATAATAATAATAATAATAATAATAATAATAATAATAATAATAATAATAATAATAATAATAATAATAATAATAATAATAATAATAATAATAATAATAATAGTAATAATAATAATAATAGTAATAATGATAATAATACTTATAATAATAAATTTCTTTCTAAATTAAAGCTTAGTTTTTCTAAGCAAAAATGATGCTTATTTTGTGTGTTATATGAGCGCTTTCTCATTTCTATGCAAGAAATCATCTGTGATCTGTATTTTTAGGCAAGAAATTGTCTAAAATTAATAACTCATTTTAAAACTGGTATAAAAACATTTACTATACAAAAGTTAATAATAATAATAATAACAATAATAATAATAATAATAATAATAATAATAATAATAATAATAATAATAATAATAATAATAATAATAATAATAATAATAATAATAATAATAATATTAAAAGTAATAATAGAAATAAAAGTAAGCTTAGTTTTCTAAGCAAAAATGAAGCTTATTTTGTGTGTTATATGAGCGCTTTCTCATTTCTATGCAAGAAATCATCTGTGATCTGTATTTTTAGGCAAGAAATTGTCTAAAATTAATAACTCATTTTAAAACTGGTATAAAAACATTTACTATACAAAAGTTAATAATAATAATAATAATAATAATAATAATAATAATAATAATAGTAATAATAATAATAATAATAATAGTAATAAAAGAAATAATAATAATAATAATAATAATAATAATGATAATAATACTTATAATAATGAATTTCTTTCTAAATTAAAGCTTAGTTTTTCTAAGCAAAAATGATGCTTATTTTGTGTGTTATATGAGCGTTTTCTCATTTCTATGGAAGAGATCATCTGTGATCTGTGTTTTTAGGCAAGAAATTGAATAAAATTAATAACTCATTTTAAAACTGGTATAAAAACATTTACTATACAAAAGTTAATAATAATAATAATAATAATAATAATAATAATAATAATAATAATAATAATAATAATAATAATAGTAATAATAATAATAATAAAAATAATAGTAATAATAATAATAATAAAAATAAAAATAATAGTAGTAGTAAAAGTAAGCTTAGTTTTCTAAGCCAAAATGAAGCTTATTTTGTGTTATATGAGCGTTTTCTCATTTCTATGCAAAAGATCATGTGTGATCTGTGTTTTAAGTTGTGTCAGAATACGACGTTTTCTGTCTGTTTAATATAAGTTTTTAATAATAATAATAATAATAATAATAATAATAATAATAATAATAATAATAATAATAATAATAATAATAATAAAAATAATAATAATAATAATAATAATAATAATAACAATAATAATAATAATAATAATAATAATAATAATAATAATAATAATAGTAATAGTAACAAAAGTAATAATAATAATAATACTTTTAAAAAGGAAAAATGGAGATTATTTTGTGTGTTACATGAGCGTTTTCTCATTTTTATGCAAAAGATCATGTGTGATCTGTGTTTTTAGGCAATCTAAGCCATTTTATAATTTTTAATATTTAACAAAAATTTGCTTTAAAATAAAATGTTTGAAAAACCGAAATTAAACTAAATTAATTGTGTCTAACACTTTAGTAGAGGAAAAAGGAGAGACATAAAAGTCACTAAAGTCTTAAAGTTGTCTTTAGTCGTCATATTAATAACAATAACATTTATAATAACAATACTAGTAGTACTAAATTTGCTTATATGCAAGCGCTTAATTAAGGTAACAGTTTTTTTGTTTTTTGCCTATATCTCTAAAACAGTTACTCCTATCAATTTTTACTTTTTCACCAAAATTAAAGGTGATAAAATTTCCTACAAAATAGTTATTTGCATTTTTCATGTAGAACTAACCATAAGCGAGATATAAGTTTGAAAATAATTATTAATTAAAAAAAAGTGTTTTAACAGAAAATGTCTTGTGATTTAAAATACACTTAATTTGTTGGGTCCAATACTTTATTAGAAGAAAAAGGAGGTGACATAAAAGTCACTGAAGTCATCAGAGTCGTTTTTAAATGCTGCATTTTTGACTTCGTCTCAAACATTGAAAACTGAATTACATTTTTGTTCAGTAAGTTACAGTTTTCTTATTGGTTTTTTGCTTATATCTCGAAAACAGTTACTCCTATCAAATTTTATCTTACTTTCAAAATTAAAGCTGATAAAATTTCCAACAAAATAGTTATTTACATTTTTCTTGTAGGATTAAGCATAAACGAGTTATAGAGTTGGATATAAATAATATTTAACAAAAATTTGCTTTAAAATAAAATGCTTGAAAAACCGGAATTAAACTAAATTAATTGTGTCTAACACTTTAGTAGAGGAAAAAGGAGAAGACATAAAAGTCACTAAATGTTTCAGAGTCGTCTTTAGTCGTCATATTAATAACAATAACATTAATAATAATAATACTAATAGTACTAAATTTGCTTATATGCAAACGCTTAATTAACGTAACATTTTTTTGGTTTCTTGCTTATATCTCGAAAACAGTTACTCCTATCAATTTTCATCTTTTTTTCAAAATTAAAGCTGATAAAATTTCCTACAAAATAGTTATTTGCATTTTTTTGTAGGACCAACCATAAGCGAGTTATAGAGTTGGATATAAATAATATTTAACAAAAATTTGCTTTAAAATAAAATGTTTGAAAAACCGAAATTAAACTAAATTAATTGAGTCTAACACTTTAATAGAGGAAAAAGAAAAAGACATAAAAGTCACTAAAGGTTTCAGAGTTGTCTTTAGTTGTCATATTAATAACAATAACATTAATAATAATAATACTAATAGTACTAAATTTGCTTATATGCAAACGCTTAATTAAGGTAACAGTGTTTTGGTTTCTTGCTTATATCTCGAAAACAGTTACTCCTATCAATTTTTATCTTTCTATCAAAATTAAAGCTGATAAAATTTCCTACAAAATAATTATTTGCATTTTTCTTGTAGGACCAACCATAAGCGAGTTATAGAGTTGGATATAAATAATATTTAACAAAAATTTGCTTTAAATTAAAATGTTTGAAAAACTGAAATTAAACTAATTTAACTGTGTCTAACACTTTAGTAGAGAAAAAAGGAAAAGACATAAAAGTCACTAAAGGTTTCAGAGTTGTCTTTAGTTGTCATATTAATAACAATAACATTAATAATAATAATACTAATAGTACTAAATTTGCTTATATGCAAACGCTTAATTAAGGTAACAGTGTTTTGGTTTCTTGCTTATATCTCGAAAACAGTTACTCCTATCAATTTTTATCTTTTTACTAAAATTCAAGCTGATAAAATTTCCTACAAAATAGTTAATTGCATTTTTCATGTAGGACTAACCATAAGCGAGATATATGATTGAAAATAATTAATATTTAAAAAAAAAGTGCTTTAACAGAAAATGCCTTGTGATTTAAAATACACTTAATTTATTGGGTCCAATACTTTATTAGAAAAAAAAGGAAGTGACATAAAAGTCACTGAAGTCTTCAGAGTCGTTTTTAAATGCTGCAGTTTCGTCTTCGTCTCAAACATTGAAAACCGAATTACATTTTTGTTCAGTAACAGTCACAGTTTTCTTATTGGTTTTTTGCTTATATCTCGAAAACAGTTACTCCTATCAAATTTTATCTTTCTTTCAAAATTAAAGCTGATAAAATTCCCTACAAAATAGTTATTTGCATTTTTCTTGTAGGACCAACCATAAGCGAGTTATAGAGTTGGATATAAATAATATTTAACAAAAATTTGCTTTAAAATAAAATGTTTGAAAAACTGAAATTAAACTAATTTAATTGTGTCTAACACTTTAGTAGAGGAAAAAGAAGAAGACATAAAAGTCACTAGAGGTTTCAAAGTTGTCTTTAATCGTCATATTAATAACAATAACATTAATAATAATAATACTAATAGTCCTAAATTTGCTTATATGCAAACGCTTAATTAAGGTAACAGTGTTTTGGTTTCTTGCTCATATCTCGAAAACAGTTACTCCTATCAATTTTTGTCTTTTTACTAAAATTCAAGCTGATAAAATTTCCTACAAAATAATTATTTGCATTTTTTATGTAGGACTAACCATAAGCGAGATATAAGATTGAAAATAATTAATATTTAAAAAAGAAGTGCTTTAACAGAAAATGTCTTGTGATTTAAAATACATTTAATTTATTAGGTCCAATACTTTTTTTAAAAAAAAAGGGGGTGACATATAAGTCACTGAAGTCTTCAGAGTCGATTTTAAATGCTGCATTTTCGTCTTCGTCTCAAACATTGAAAACTGAATTACATTTTTGTTCTGAAACGGTAACAGTTTTTACTTTGGTTTTTTGCTTATATCTCGAAAACAGTTACTCCTATCAATTTTTATCTTTCTTTCAAAATTAAAGCTGATAACATTTCCTACAAAATAGTTATTTGCATTTTTCTTGTAGGACCAACCATAAGCGAGTTATAAAGTTGGATATAAATAATATTTAACCAAAACTTGCTTAAAAATAAAATGTTTGAAATACTGAAATTAAACTAAATTAATTGTGTCTAACACTTTAGTAGAGAAAAAAGAAGAAGACATAAAAGTCACTAGAGGTTTCAAAGTTGTCTTTAATCGTCATATTAATAACAATAACATTAATAATAATAATACTAATAGTCCTAAATTTGCTTATATGCAAACGCTTAATTAAGGTAACAGTGTTTTGGTTTCTTGCTCATATCTCGAAAACAGTTACTCCTATCAATTTTTGTCTTTTTACTAAAATTCAAGCTGATAAAATTTCCTACAAAATAATTCTTTGCATTTTTTATGTAGGACTAACCATAAGCGAGATATAAGATTGAAAATAATTAATATTTAAAAAAGAAGTGCTTTAACAGAAAATGTCTTGTGATTTAAAATACATTTAATTTATTAGGTCCAATACTTTTTTTAAAAAAAAAGGGGGTGACATATAAGTCACTGAAGTCTTCAGAGTCGATTTTAAATGCTGCATTTTCGTCTTCGTCTCAAACATTGAAAACTGAATTACATTTTTGTTCTGAAACGGTAACAGTTTTTACTTTGGTTTTTTGCTTATATCTCGAAAACAGTTACTCCTATCAATTTTTATCTTTCTTTCAAAATTAAAGCTGATAACATTTCCTACAAAATAGTTATTTGCATTTTTCTTGTAGGACCAACCATAAGCGAGTTATAAAGTTGGATATAAATAATATTTAACCAAAACTTGCTTAAAAATAAAATGTTTGAAATACTGAAATTAAACTAAATTAATTGTGTCTAACACTTTAGTAGAGAAAAAAGAAAAAGACATAAAAGTCACCAAAGTCTTCAGAATCGTTTTTAGTCGTCATATTAATAACAATAACATTAATAATAATAATACTAATAGTACTAAATCTGCTTATATGCAAGCGCTTTATTAAGGTAACAGTTTTTTGGTTTTTTGCTTATATCTCGAAAACAGTTACTCCTATGAATTTTTGTCTTTTTTTCAAAATTAAAGCTGATAAAATTTCCTACAAAATAGTTATTTGCATTTTTCTTGTAGGACCAACCATAAACGAGTTATAGAGTTGGATATAAATAATATTTAACAAAAATTTGCTTTAAAATAAAATGTTTGAAAAACTGAAATTAAACTAATTTAATTGTGTCTAACACTTTAGTAGAGGAAAAAAGAAAAGGCATAAAAGTCACTAAAGGTTTCAGAGTTGTCTTTAGTTGTCATATTAATAACAATAACATTAATAATAATAATACTAATAGTACTAAATTTGCTTATATGCAAACGCTTAATTAAGGTAACAGTGTTTTGGTTTCTTGCTTATATCTCGAAAACAGTTACTCCTATCAATTTTTATCTTTTTACTAAAATTCAAGCTGATAAAATTTCCTACAAAATAGTTATTTGCATTTTTCATGTAGGACTAACCATAAGCGAGATATATGATTGAAAATAATTAATATTTAAAAAAAAAGTGCTTTAACAGAAAATGTCTTGTGATTTAAAATACACTTAATTTATTGGGTCCAATACTTTATTAGAAGAAAAAAGAAGTGACATAAAAGTCACTGAAGTCTTCAGAGTCGTTTTTAAATGCTGCAGTTTCGTCTTCGTCTCAAACATTGAAAACTGAATTACATTTTTGTTCAGTAACAGTCACAGTTTTCTTATTGGTTTTTTGCTTATATCTCGAAAACAGTTACTCCTATCAATTTTTATCTTTCTGTCAAAATTAAAGCTGATAAAATTTCCTACAAAATAATTATTTGCATTTTTCTTGTAGGACCAACCATAAGCGAGTTATAGAGTTGGATATAAATAATATTTAACAAAAATTTGCTTTAAAATAAAATGTTTGAAAAACTGAAATTAAACTAATTTAATTGTGTCTAACACTTTAGTAGAGGAAAAAGAAGAAGACATAAAAGTCACTAAAGGTTTCAAAGTTGTCTTTAATCGTCATATTAATAACAATAACATTAATAATAATAATACTAATAGTACTAAATTTGCTTATATGCAAACGCTTAATTAAGGTAACAGTGTTTTGGTTTCTTGCTCATACCTCGAAAACAGTTACTCCTATCAATTTTTATCTTTTCACTAAAATTCAAGCTGATAAAATTTCCTACAAAATAGTTATTTGCATTTTTTATGTAGGACTAACCATAAGCGAGATATAAGATTGAAAATAATTAATATTTAAAAAAGAAGTGCTTTAACAGAAAATGTCTTGTGATTTAAAATACACTTAATTTATTAGGTCCAATACTTTATTAGAAAAAAAAGAGGGTGACATATAAGTCACTGAAGTCTTCAGAGTCGATTTTAAATGCTGCATTTTCGTCTTCGTCTCAAACATTGAAAACTGAATTACATTTTTGTTCTGAAACGGTAACAGTTTTTACTTTGGTTTTTTGCTTATATCTCGAAAACAGTTACTCCTATCAATTTTTATCTTTCTTTCAAAATTAAAGCTGATAACATTTCCTACAAAATAGTTATTTGCATTTTTCTTGTAGGACCAACCATAAGCGAGTTATAAAGTTGGATATAAATAATATTTAACAAAAACTTGCTTAAAAATAAAATGTTTGAAATACTGAAATTAAACTAAATTAATTGTGTCTAACACTTTAGTAGAGAAAAAAGAAAAGGACATAAAAGTCACCAAAGTCTTCAGAATCGTTTTTAGTCGTCATATTAATAACAATAACATTAATAATAATAATACTAATAGTACTAAATCTGCTTAAATGCAAGCGCTTTATTAAGGTAACAGTTTTTTGGTTTCTTGCTTATATCTCGAAAACAGTTACTCCTATGAATTTTTGTCTTTCTTTCAAAATTAAAGCTGATAAAATATTCTACAAAATAGTTATTTGCATTTTTCTTGTAGGACCAACCATAAGCGAGTTATAGAGTTGGATATAAATAATATATAACAAAAATTTGCTTTAAAATAAAATGTTTGAAAAACTGAAATTAAACTAATATAACTGTGTCTAACACTTTAGTAGAGGAAAAAGGAAAAGACATAAAAGTCACTAAAGGTTTCAGAGTTGTCTTTAGTTGTCATATTAATAACAATAACATTAATAATAATAATACTAATAGTACTAAATTTGCTTATATGCAAACGCTTAATTAAGGTAACAGTGTTTTGGTTTCTTGCTTATATCTCGAAAACAGTTACTCCTATCAATTTTTATCTTTTTACTAAAATTCAAGCTGATAAAATTTCCTACAAAATAGTTATTTGCATTTTTCATGTAGGACTAACCATAAGCGAGATATAAGTTTGAAAATAATTAATATTTAAAAAAAAAGTGCTTTAACAGAAAATGTCTTGTGATTTAAAATACACTTAATTTATTAGGTCCAATACTTTATTAGAAGAAAAAGGGGGTGACATATAAGTCACTGAAGTCTTCAGAGTCGATTGTAAATGCTGCATTTTCGTCTTCGTCTCAAACATTGAAAACTGAATTACATTTTTGTTCTGAAACGGTAACAGTTTTCACTTTGGTTTTTTGCTTATATCTCGAAAACAATTACTCCTATCAGTTTTTATTTTTTTTTTAAATAAAGCTGATAAAATTTCCTACAAAATAGTTATTTGCATTTTTCTTGTAGGACCAACCATAAGCGAGTTATAAAGTTGGATATTATTATTATTATTATTAATGTTATTGTTATTAATATGACGACTAAAAACGATTCTGAAGACTTTGGTAACTTTTATGTCTTTTTCTTTTTTCTCTACTAAAGTGTTAGACACAATTAATTTAGTTTAATTTCAGTATTTCAAACATTTAATTTTTAAGCAAATTTTTGTTAAATATTATTTATATCCAACTTTATAACTCGCTGATTGTTGGTCCTACAAGAAAAATGCAAATAACTATTTTGTAGGAAATTTTATCAGCTTTATTTTGAAAAAAAGATAAAAACTGATAGGAGTAATTGTTTTCGAGATATAAGCAAAAAACCAAAGTAAAAACTGTTACCGTTTCAGAACAAAAATGTAATTCAGTTTTCAATGTTTGAGACGAAGACGAAAATGCAGCATTTACAATCGACTCTGAAGACTTCAGTGACTTATATGTCACCCCCTTTTTCTTCTAATAAAGTATTGGACCTAATAAATTAAGTGTATTTTAAATCACAAGACATTTTCTGTTAAAGCACTTTTTTTTTAAATATTAATTATTTTCAAACTTATATCTCGCTTATGGTTAGTCCTACATGAAAAATGCAAATAACTATTTTATAGAAAATTTTATCAGCTTGAATTTTAGTAAAAAGATAAAAATTGATAGGAGTAACTGTTTTCGAGATATAAGCAAGAAACCAAAACACTGTTACCTTAATTAAGCGTTTGCATATAAGCAAATTTAGTACTATTAGTATTATTATTATTAATGTTATTGTTATTAATATGACAACTAAAGACAACTCTGAAACCTTTAGTGACTTTTATGTCTTTTCCTTTTTCCTCTACTAAAGTGTTAGACACAATTAAATTAGTTTAATTTCAGTTTTTCAAACATTTTATTTTAAAGCAAATTTTTGTTAAATATTATTTATATCCAACTCTATAACTCGCTTATGGTTGGTCCTACAAGAAAAATGCAAATAACTATTTTGTAGGAAATTTTATCAGCTTTAATTTTGAAAGAAAAATAAAAATTGATAGGAGTAAATGTTTTCGAGATATAAGCAAAAAACCAATAAGAAAACTGTGACTGTTACTGAACAAAAATGTAATTCGGTTTTCAATGTTTGAGACGAAGACGAAACTGCAGCATTTAAAAACGACTCTGAAGACTTCAGTGACTTTTATGTCACTTCCTTTTTCTTCTAATAAAGTATTGGACCCAATAAATTAAGTGTATTTTAAATCACAAGACATTTTCTGTTAAAGCACTTTTTTTTTAAATATTAATTATTTTCAATCATATATCTCGCTTATGGTTAGTCCTACATGAAAAATGCAAATAACTATTTTATAGAAAATTTTATCAGCTTGAATTTTAGTAAAAAGATAAAAATTGATAGGAGTAACTGTTTTCGAGATATAAGCAAGAAACCAAAACACTGTTACCTTAATTAAGCGTTTGCATATAAGCAAATTTAGTACTATTAGTATTATTATTATTAATGTTATTGTTATTAATATGACAACTAAACACAACTCTGAAACCTTTAGTGACTTTTATGTCTTTTCCTTTTTCCTCTACTAAAGTGTTAGACACAATTAAATTAGTTTAATTTCAGTTTTTCAAACATTTTATTTTAAAGCAAATTTTTGTTAAAAAGTATTTATATCCAACTCTATAACTCGCTTATGGTTGGTCCTACAAGAAAAATGCAAATAACTATTTTGTAGGAATTTTTTACAGCTTTAATTTTGAAAAAAAGACAAAAATTCATAGGAGTAACTGTTTTCGAGATATAAGCAAGAAACCAAAAAACTGTTACCTTAATAAAGCGCTTGCATATAAGTAGATTTAGTACTATTAGTATTATTATTATTAATGTTATTGTTATTAATATGACGACTAAAAACGATTCTGAAGACTTTGGTGACTTTTTTGTCTTTTTCTTTTTTCTCTACTAAAGTGTTAGACACAATTAATTTAGTTTAATTTCAGTATTTCAAACATTTTATTTTTAAGCAAGTTTTTGTTAAATATTATTTATATCCAACTTTATAACTCGCTTATGGTTGGTCCCACAAGAAAAATGCAAATAACTATTTTGTAGGAAATGTTATCAGCTTTAATTTTGAAAGAAAGATAAAAATTGATAGGAGTAACTGTTTTCGAGATATAAGCAAAAAACCAAAGTAAAAACTGTTACCGTTTCAGAACAAAAATATAATTCAGTTTTCAATGTTTGAGACGAAGACGAAAATGCAGCATTTAAAATCGACTCTGAAGACTTCAGTGACTTATATGTCACCCCCTTTTTTTCTAATAAAGTATTGGACCTAATAAATTAAGTGTATTTTAAATCACAAGACATTTTCTGTTAAAGCACTTCTTTTTTAAATATTAATTATTTTCAACCTTATATCTCGCTTATGGTTAGTCCTACATAAAAAATGCAAATAATTATTTTGTAGGAAATTTTATCAGCTTGAATTTTAGTAAAAAGATAAAAATTGATAGGAGTAACTGTTTTCGAGATATGAGCAAGAAACCAAAGCACTGTTACCTTAATTAAGCGTTTGCATAAAAGCAAATTTAGTACTATTAGTATTATTATTATTAATGTTATTGTTATTAATATGACGATTAAAGACAACTTTGAAACCTTTAGTGACTTTTATGTCTTCTTCTTTTTCCTCTACTAAAGTGTTAGACACAATTAAATTAGCTTAATTTAAGTTTTTCAAACATTTTATTTTAAAGCAAATTTTTGTTAAATATTATTTATATCCAACTCTATAACTCGCTTATGGTTGGTCCTACAAGAAAAATGCAAATAACTATTTTGTAGGAAATTTTATCAGCTTTAATTTTGAAAAAAAGATAAAAATTGATAGGAGTAACTGTTTTCGAGATATAAGCAAGAAACCAAAAAACTGTTACCTTAATAAAGCGATTGCATATAAGCAGATTTAGTACTATTAGTATTATTATTATTAACGTTATTGTTATTAATATGACGACTAAAAACGATTCTGAAGACGTTGGTGACTTTTATGTCTTTTTCTTTTTTCTCTACTAAAGTGTTAGACTCAATTAATTTAGTTTAATTTCGGTTTTTCAAACATTTTATTTAAAGCAAATTTTTGTTAAATATTATTTATATCCAATTCTATAACTCGCTTATGGTTGGTCCTACAAGAAAAATGCAATCAACTATTTTGTAGGAAGCTTTATCAGCTTTAATTTTAAAAAAAAGATAAAAATTGATAGGAGTAACTGTTTTCGAGATATAAACAAAAAACCAATAAGAAAACTGTAACAGTTACTGAACAAAAATGTAATTCAGTTTTCAATGTTTGAGACGAAGACGAAAATGCAGCATTTACAAACGACTCTAAAGACTTCAGTGACCTTTCTGTCACCTTTTTTTTCTTCTAATAAAGTATTGGACCCAATAAATTAAGTGTATTTTAAATCACAAGACATTTTCTGTTGAAGCACTTTTTTTTTAATTTTAATTATTTTCAAACTTATATCTCGCTTATGGTTAGTCCTACATTAAAAATGCAATTAACTATTTTGTAGGAAATTTTATCAGCTTTAATTTTAGTAAAAAGATAAAAATTGATAGAAGTAACTGTTTTCGAGATATAAGCAAGAAACCAAAACACTGTTACCTTAATTAAGCGTTTGCATATAAGCAAATTTAGTACTATTAGTATTATTATTATTAATGTTATTGTTATTAATATTACGATTAAAGACAACTTTGAAACCTTTAGTGACTTTTATGTCTTCTTCTTTTTCCTCTACTAAAGTGTTAGACACAATTAAATTAGTTTAATTTCAGTTTTTCAAACATTTTATTTTAAAGCAAATTTTTGTTAAATATTATTTATATCCAACTCTATAACACGCTTATGGTTGGTCCTACAAGAAAAATGCAAATAACTATTTTGTAGAATATTTTATCAGCTTTAATTTTGAAAGAAAGACAAAAATTCATAGGAGTAACTGTTTTCGAGATATAAGCAAGAAACCAAAAAACTGTTACCTTAATAAAGCGCTTGCATATAAGCAGATTTAGTACTATTAGTATTATTATTATTAATGTTATTGTTATTAATATGCCGACTAAAAACGATTCTGAAGACTTTGGTGACTTTTATGTCTTTTTCTTTTTTCTCTACTAAATTGTTAGACACAATTAATTTAGTTTAATTTCAGTATTTCAAACATTTTATTTTTAAGCAAGTTTTTGTTAAATATTATTTATATCCAACTTTATAACTCGCTTATGGTTGGTCCTACAAGAAAAATGCAAATAACTATTTTGTAGGAAATGTTATCAGCTTTAATTTTGAAAGAAAGATAAAAATTGATAGGAGTAACAGTTTTCGAGATATAAGCAAAAAACCAAAGTAAAAACTGTTACCGTTTCAGAACAAAAATGTAATTCAGTTAAAGACGATTCTGAAGAGTTTAGTGACTTTTATGTCTCCTCCTTTTTCCTCTACTAAAGTGTTAGACACAATTAATTTAGTTTAATTTCGGTTTTTCAAACATTTTATTTTAAAGCAAATTTTTGTTAAATATTATTTATATCCAACTCTATAACTCGCTTATGGTTGGTCCTACAAGAAAAATGCAAATAACTATTTTGTAGGAAATTTTATCAGCTTTAATTTTGAAAAAAAGATAAAAATTGATAGGAGTAACTGTTTTCGAGATATAAGCAAGAAACCAAAAAACTGTTACCTTAATAAAGCGATTGCATATAAGCAGATTTAGTACTATTAGTATTATTATTATTAACGTTATTGTTATTAATATGACGACTAAAAACGATTCTGAAGACGTTGGTGACTTTTATGTCTTTTTCTTTTTTCTCTACTAAAGTGTTAGACTCAATTAATTTAGTTTAATTTCGGTTTTTCAAACATTTTATTTAAAGCAAATTTTTGTTAAATATTATTTATATCCAACTCTATAACTCGCTTATGGTTGGTCCTACAAGAAAAATGCAATCAACTATTTTGTAGGAAGCTTTATCAGCTTTAATTTTAAAAAAAAGATAAAAATTGATAGGAGTAACTGTTTTCGAGATATAAGCAAAAAACCAATAAGAAAACTGTAACAGTTACTGAACAAAAATGTAATTCAGTTTTCAATGTTTGAGACGAAGACGAAAATGCAGCATTTACAAACGACTCTAAAGACTTCAGTGACCTTTCTGTCACCTTTTTTTTCTTCTAATAAAGTATTGGACCCAATAAATTAAGTGTATTTTAAATCACAAGACATTTTCTGTTGAAGCACTTTTTTTTAAATTTTAATTATTTTCAAACTTATATCTCGCTTATGGTTAGTCCTACATTAAAAATGCAATTAACTATTTTGTAGGAAATTTTATCAGCTTTAATTTTAGTAAAAAGATAAAAATTGATAGAAGTAACTGTTTTCGAGATATAAGCAAGAAACCAAAACACTGTTACCTTAATTAAGCGTTTGCATATAAGCAAATTTAGTACTATTAGTATTATTATTATTAATGTTATTGTTATTAATATTACGATTAAAGACAACTTTGAAACCTTTAGTGACTTTTATGTCTTCTTCTTTTTCCTCTACTAAAGTGTTAGACACAATTAAATTAGTTTAATTTCAGTTTTTCAAACATTTTATTTTAAAGCAAATTTTTGTTAAATATTATTTATATCCAACTCTATAACACGCTTATGGTTGGTCCTACAAGAAAAATGCAAATAACTATTTTGTAGAATATTTTATCAGCTTTAATTTTGAAAGAAAGACAAAAATTCATAGGAGTAACTGTTTTCGAGATATAAGCAAGAAACCAAAAAACTGTTACCTTAATAAAGCGCTTGCATATAAGCAGATTTAGTACTATTAGTATTATTATTATTAATGTTATTGTTATTAATATGCCGACTAAAAACGATTCTGAAGACTTTGGTGACTTTTATGTCTTTTTCTTTTTTCTCTACTAAATTGTTAGACACAATTAATTTAGTTTAATTTCAGTATTTCAAACATTTTATTTTTAAGCAAGTTTTTGTTAAATATTATTTATATCCAACTTTATAACTCGCTTATGGTTGGTCCTACAAGAAAAATGCAAATAACTATTTTGTAGGAAATGTTATCAGCTTTAATTTTGAAAGAAAGATAAAAATTGATAGGAGTAACAGTTTTCGAGATATAAGCAAAAAACCAAAGTAAAAACTGTTACCGTTTCAGAACAAAAATGTAATTCAGTTAAAGACGATTCTGAAGAGTTTAGTGACTTTTATGTCTCCTCCTTTTTCCTCTACTAAAGTGTTAGACACAATTAATTTAGTTTAATTTCGGTTTTTCAAACATTTTATTTTAAAGCAAATTTTTGTTAAATATTATTTATATCCAACTCTATAACTCGCTTATGGTTGGTCCTACAAGAAAAATGCAAATAACTATTTTGTAGGAAATTTTATCAGCTTTAATTTTGAAAAAAAGATAAAAATTGATAGGAGTAACTGTTTTCGAGATATAAGCAAGAAACCAAAAAACTGTTACCTTAATAAAGCGATTGCATATAAGCAGATTTAGTACTATTAGTATTATTATTATTAACGTTATTGTTATTAATATGACGACTAAAAACGATTCTGAAGACGTTGGTGACTTTTATGTCTTTTTCTTTTTTCTCTACTAAAGTGTTAGACTCAATTAATTTAGTTTAATTTCGGTTTTTCAAACATTTTATTTAAAGCAAATTTTTGTTAAATATTATTTATATCCAACTCTATAACTCGCTTATGGTTGGTCCTACAAGAAAAATGCAATCAACTATTTTGTAGGAAGCTTTATCAGCTTTAATTTTAAAAAAAAGATAAAAATTGATAGGAGTAACTGTTTTCGAGATATAAGCAAAAAACCAATAAGAAAACTGTAACAGTTACTGAACAAAAATGTAATTCAGTTTTCAATGTTTGAGACGAAGACGAAAATGCAGCATTTACAAACGACTCTAAAGACTTCAGTGACCTTTCTGTCACCTTTTTTTTCTTCTAATAAAGTATTGGACCCAATAAATTAAGTGTATTTTAAATCACAAGACATTTTCTGTTGAAGCACTTTTTTTTAAATTTTAATTATTTTCAAACTTATATCTCGCTTATGGTTAGTCCTACATTAAAAATGCAATTAACTATTTTGTAGGAAATTTTATCAGCTTTAATTTTAGTAAAAAGATAAAAATTGATAGAAGTAACTGTTTTCGAGATATAAGCAAGAAACCAAAACACTGTTACCTTAATTAAGCGTTTGCATATAAGCAAATTTAGTACTATTAGTATTATTATTATTAATGTTATTGTTATTAATATTACGATTAAAGACAACTTTGAAACCTTTAGTGACTTTTATGTCTTCTTCTTTTTCCTCTACTAAAGTGTTAGACACAATTAAATTAGTTTAATTTCAGTTTTTCAAACATTTTATTTTAAAGCAAATTTTTGTTAAATATTATTTATATCCAACTCTATAACTCGCTTATGGTTGGTCCTACAAGAAAAATGCAAATAACTATTTTGTAAGAAATTTTATCAGCTTTAATTTTGAAAAAAAGATAAAAATTGATAGGAGTAACTGTTTTCGAGATATAAGCAAAAAACCAATATGAAAACTGTGACTGTTACTGAACAAAAATGTAATTCGGTTTTCAATGTTTGAGACGAAGACGAAACTGCAGCATTTAAAAACGACTCTGAAGATTTCAGTGACTTTTATGTCACTTCCTTTTTTTTCTAATAAAGTATTGGACCCAATAAATTAAGTGTATTTTAAATCACAAGACATTTTCTGTTAAAGCACTTTTTTTTTAAATATTAATTATTTTCAATCATATATCTCGCTTATGGTTAGTCCTACATGAAAAATGCAAATAACTATTTTGTAGGAAATTTTATCAGCTTGAATTTTAGTAAAAAGATAAAAATTGATAGGAGTAACTGTTTTCGAGATATAAGCAAGAAACCAAAACACTGTTACCTTAATTAAGCGTTTGCATATAAGCAAATTTAGTACTATTAGTATTATTATTATTAATGTTATTGTTATTAATATGACAACTAAAGACAACTCTGAAACCTTTAGTGACTTTTATGTCTTTTCCTTTTTTCTCTACTAAAGTGTTAGACACAGTTAAATTAGTTTAATTTCAGTTTTTCAAACATTTTATTTTAAAGCAAATTTTTGTTAAATATTATTTATATCCAACTCTATAACTCGCTTATGGTTGGTCCTACAAGAAAAATGCAAATAACTATTTTGTAGAATATTTTATCAGCTTTAATTTTGAAAGAAAGACAAAAATTCATAGGAGTAACTGTTTTCGAGATATAAGCAAGAAACCAAAAAACTGTTACCTTAATAAAGCGCTTGCATATAAGCAGATTTAGTACTATTAGTATTATTATTATTAATGTTATTGTTATTAATATGACGACTAAAAACGATTCTGAAGACTTTGGTGACTTTTATGTCTTTTTCTTTTTTCTCTACTAAAGTGTTAGACACAATTAATTTAGTTTAATTTCAGTATTTCAAACATTTTATTTTTAAGCAAGTTTTTGTTAAATATTATTTATATCCAACTTTATAACTCGCTTATGGTTGGTCCTACAAGAAAAATGCAAATAACTATTTTGTAGGAAATGCTATCAGCTTTAATTTTGAAAGAAAGATAAAAATTGATAGGAGTAACAGTTTTCGAGATATAAGCAAAAAACCAAAGTAAAAACTGTTACCGTTTCAGAACAAAAATGTAATTCAGTTAAAGACGATTCTGAAGAGTTTAGTGACTTTTATGTCTCCTCCTTTTTCCTCTACTAAAGTGTTAGACACAATTAATTTAGTTTAATTTCGGTTTTTCAAACATTTTATTTTAAAGCAAATTTTTGTTAAATATTAAAAACTATAAAATGGGTTAGATTGCCTAAAAACACAGATCACACATGATCTTTTGCATAGAAATGAGAAAACGCTCATGTAACACACAAAATAAGCTCCATTTTTCCTTATTAAAAGTATTATTATTATTATTACTTATGTTACTATTACTTTTATTATTATTATTATTATTATTATTATTATTATTATTATTATTATTATTATTATTACTATTATTTTTATTATTATTATTATTATTATTATTATTATTAATTTTATTATTATTAAAAACTGATTATAACTTTTGTATAGTAAATGTTTTTATACCAGTTTTAAAATGAGTTATTAATTTTAGACAATTTGTTGCCTAAAAACACAGATCACAGATGATTTCTTGCATAGAAATGAGAAAACGCTCATATAACACACAAAATAAGCTTCATTTTTGCTTAGAAAACTAAGCCTACTTTTATTACTACTATTATTTTCATTATTATTATTATTAATATTATTATTATTATTACTATTATTATTATTATTATTATTATTATTATTATTATTGTTATTATTATTATTATTAAAAACTTATATTAAACAGACAGAAAACGTCGTATTCTGACACAAAAAAACGAATTACGTTATAGACTTGACGAGATCGGCGTATCTCGGACTCTTATAGGACTCTTATAGGGTCAAAAAGTATCAGTTTGGATTAAAACAAATTATTTTTGTTGAGTCTCAGTCTGAATTGTTTATCAGTTCAAACAAAAACGGCTTATTTTAGACGATCTTTTGCTTTGAACAAGAAAACTTACATCGAACAGATTAAAAACGTATTAATCTGGCATAAAAGAGCAATTTATGTATCACTTCGGATAAAGGTAGCTAATCCTATTCGTTTTATTGCTTAAAATAGACAAAGTTGTTAATAAATCTAACAAAAACGCTGTATTCTAGCACAAAATACTAATTACATTATAGTTTCGACGAGAATAGCTTATTTGGAATGATTCTATGCATCCAAACGAGTAAATTTTTATTAAACAGATGCCAAACATCATGTTTTGTCCTATAAAGACATTTTATATTGCAGTTTGTATTAAAACAAAATATTTTCGTTGATTCTTTGTTAGAAGCAGCAAACCTAACATTAAAGAATCTGAAAACTTTGTATTCGGACACAAACCACCGAATTTTGTATCAGTTTAGACAAAAACGGTTGATTTTCGACAATATTTTGCTTTGAACAAGAAAACTTATATCAAACTGACTAAAAACGTCTTATTTTAGCACAAAACAAAAGATTTGCGTTATAGTCTTAACGAGAGCTGTTAATTTCAAACGGTTCTATGCTTTGAAACGAGTAAACTTTCACTGTACAGAGGAAAAACATCTTATTTCGCCTTTTAAAAACGATTCATGCCACAGTTTGGATAAAAACCAATTATTTTCGTTAATTCATTGTTACAAACATGAAACCTTACATCAAAGTAACTGAAAACCCCTTATTCAGGCACCGAAATTCGAATTACGTTTCAGTCTGGACAAAAACTGCTTACTTTAGACGATCCTTTGTTTTGAATACAAAAACTTACATTAAAAAGATTAAAAACGTCTTATTCTGGCTGAAAACTGCAAATTATATATTACTCTAGATAAAAGCAATTTATCCTGATTACTCCTTTACTTAGAATAGAGTAAACTTGTATAAAACTTAATAAAAACTTTAAATTTCGTCTCAAAGAAATAATTTACGTTATAGTTTTGACCAGCACTGTTTATTTCAAACGATTTTATGATTCGAAACTAATGAACTTTTATGGGGCAGATGCAAAACCACATATTACAATATAAAGCGTTGTTTTAAAGCAAATTATTACCTTTTGCAACAAGAAATTTCACGTCAAAGAAACTGAAAACATCGTATCCATGCACAAATATCGAATTACGTATCAGTTTAGGCAAATACAGCTTATTTTAAACGATTCCTTGCTATAAACAAGAAAAATTTTATCAAACATATTGAAAATGTCATATTCTCGAAAATAAGAGCAAATTATGTATCAGTTTTAACAAAAGCGGATTACTTTGTTTGATTCTATGCTTAGAGTAGAGTAAACTACTATAAAACGTAATGAAAACTCTATATTCAAGCTCAAAAGAACAAATTACGTTATAGTTTTGACAAAAAAAAAATTATTTCGGACGACTACATATTTCGAAGTAAGCAAACTTTAATTGAACAAGTGCAAAAGCTAATACTTTGCTTTAAAATAACGATTTATGTGGTAATATGGTATTTTGCATCTGTCCTATAAAAGTTTACTCGTTTCGCTCCATTGAATCATTCGAAATAAATTATTTTGACACAACAACGAAAATAATTTTTTTGTTTAAACTGTAACATGTCGTTTTTATAAAACGAACTAAGACGTTTGGCATCTGTTTAGTGAAAGTTTTCTCGTTTGGGGGCATAAAATCGTTTGAAATTAACAGTTCTGGTCAAAACTATAACGTAAATTATTTCTTTGAGACGAAATTTAAAGTTTTCATTAAGTTTTATACAAGTTTGCTCTATTCTAAGCAAAGGAGTAATCAGGATAAACTGCTTTTATCCAAAGTAATACATAATTTGCAGTTTTGAGCCAGAATAAGACGTTTTTAATCTTTTTAATGTAAGTTTTCGTGTTCAAAAGAAAGAATCGTCTAAAATAAGCAATTTGTGTCCAGACTGAAACGTAATTTGATTTTCTGGGCCTGAATAAGAGGTTTTCAGTTTCTTTGATGTAAGGTTTTTTGTTTGTAACAATGAATAAACGAAAATCATTGGTTTTAATCCAAACTGTGACATAAATCGTTTTTTAAAGGCGAAATCAGACGTTTTGCCTCTGTTCAGTGAAAGTATACTGGTTTCAAAGCATAGAATCGTTTGAAATTAACAGTTCTCATCAAGACTATTACGCAAATCTTTAAAGTGATACAAAGAAATAATTTACGTAATAGTTTTGACCAAAACTGTTAATTTCAAACGATTTTATGCCCCCAAACAAGAAAACTTTCACTAAACAGATGCCAAACGTCTTAGTTCGTTTTATAAAAGCGACTTATGTTACAGTTTAAACAAAAACAAATTATTTGTGTTGTTGTTGTGTCAAAATAATTTATTTCTAATGATTCAATGGAGCGAAACGGGTAAACTTTTATAGGACAGATGCAAAATACCATATTACCACATAAATCATTATTTTAAAGCAAAGTATTAGCTTTTGCACATGTTCAATTAAAGTTTGCTTACTTCGAAGTATGTAATCGTCCGAAATATTTTTTTTTGTCAAAACTATAACGTAATTTGTTCTTTTGAGCTTGAATATAGAGTTTTCATTACGTTTTATAGTAGTTTACTCTACTCTAAGCATAGAATCAAACGGAGTAATCCGCTTTTGTTAAAACTGATACATAATTTGCTCTTATTTTCGAGAATAAGACGTTTTCAATATGCTTGATAAAATTTTTCTTGTTTATAGCAAGGAATCGTTTAAAATAAGCTGTATTTGCCTAAACTGATACGTAATTAGATATTTATGTATGGATACGAAGTTTTCAGTTTCTTTGACGTGAAATTTCTTGTTGCAAAAGGTAATACTTTGCTTTAAAACAACGCTTTATATGGTAATATGTGGTTTTGCATCTGCCCCATAAAAGTTCATTAGTTTCGAATCATAATTTCGTTTGAAATAAACAGTGCTGGTCAAAACTATAACGTAAATTATTTCTTTGAGACGAAATTTAAAGTTTTCATTAAGTTTTATACAAGTTTACTCTATTCTAAGTAAAGGAGTAATCAGGATAAATTGCTTTTATCTAGAGTAATATATAATTTGCAGTTTTCAGCCAGAATAAGACGTTTTTAATCTTTTTAATGTAAGTTTTCGTGTTCAAAACAAAGGATCGTCTAAAATAAGCAGTTTTTGTCCAGACTGAAAAGTAATTCGAATTTCTGTGCCTAAATAAGGGGTTTTCAGTTTCTTTGATGTAAGGTTTCTTGTTTGTACCAATGAATTAACAAAAATAATTGGTTTTTATCCAAACTGTGGCATGAATCAGCTTTAAGACTATAACGCAAATCTTTTGTTTTGTGCTAAAATAAGACGTTTTTAGTCAGTTTGATATAAGCTTTCTTGTTCAAAGCAAAATATTGTCGAAAATCAACCGTTTTTGTCTAAACTGAAACAAAATTCGGTGGTTTGTGTCCGAATACAAAGTTTTCAGATTCTTTAATGTTAGGTTTGCTGCTTCTAACAAAGAATCAACGAAAATATTTTGTTTTAATACAAACTGCAATATAAAATGTCTTTATAGGACAAAACATGATGTTTGGCATCTGTTTATTAAAAATTTACTCGTTTGGAAGCATAGAATCATTCCAAATAAGCTATTCTCGTCGAAACTATAATGTAATTAGTATTTTGTGCTAGAATACAGCGTTTTTGTTAGATTTATTAACAATTTTGTCTATTTTAAGCAATGAAACGAATAGGATTAGCTGCCTTTATCCAAAGTGATACATAAATTGCTCTTTTATGCCAGATTAATACGTTTTTAGTCTGTTCGATGTAAGTTTTCTTGTTCAAAGCAAAAGATCGTCTAAAGTAAGCCGTTTTTGTTTGAACTGATGAACAATTCAGACTGAGAGTCAACAAAAATAATTTGTTTTAATCCAAACTGATAATTTTTGACCCTATAAGAGTCCTATAAGAGTCCGAGATACGCCGTTCTCGTCAAGTCTATAACGTAATTCGTTTTTTTGTGTCAGAATACGACGTTTTCTGTCTGTTTAATATAAGTTTTTAATAATAATAATAATAATAACAATAATAATAATAATAATAATAATAATAATAACAATAATAATAATAATAATAATAATAATAATAATAATAATAATAATAATAATAATAATAATAATAATAATAATAATAATAATAGAAATAAAAGTAAGCTTAGTTTTCTAAGCAAAAATGAAGCTTATTTTGTGTGTTATATGAGCGCTTTCTCATTTCTATGCAAGAAATCATCTGTGATCTGTATTTTTAGGCAAGAAATTGTCTAAAATTAATAACTCATTTTAAAACTGGTATAAAAACATTTACTATACAAAAGTTAATAATAATAATAATAATAATAATAATAATAATAATAATAGTAATAGTAATAATAATAATAATAATAATAATAATAATAATAGTAATAAAAGAAATAATAATAATAATAATAATAATAATAATGCTTATAATAATGAATTTCTTTCTAAATTAAAGCTTAGTTTTTCTAAGCAAAAATGATGCTTATTTTGTGTGTTATATGAGCGTTTTCTCATTTCTATGCAAGAGATCATCATTAATAATAATAATACTAATAGTACTAAATCTGCTTATATGCAAGCGCTTTATTAAGGTAACAGTTTTTTGGTTTCTTGCTTATATCTCGAAAACAGTTACTCCTATGAATTTTTGTCTTTCTTTCAAAATTAAAGCTGATAAAATATTCTACAAAATAGTTATTTGCATTTTTCTTGTAGGACCAACCATAAGCGAGTTATAGAGTTGGATATAAATAATATTTAACAAAAATTTGCTTTAAAATAAAATGTTTGAAAAACGGAAATTAAACTAATTTAACTGTGTCTAACACTTTAGTAGAGAAAAAAGGAAAAAACATAAAAGTCACTAAAGGTTTCAGAGTTGTCTTTAGTTGTCATATTAATAACAATAACATTAATAATAATAATACTAATAGTACTAAATTTGCTTATATGCAAACGCTTAATTAAGGTAACAGTGTTTTGGTTTCTTGCTTATATCTCGAAAACAGTTACTCCTATCAATTTTTATCTTTTTACTAAAATTCAAGCTGATAAAATTTCCTACAAAATAGTTATTTGCATTTTTCATGTAGGACTAACCATAAGCGAGATATATGATTGAAAATAATTAATATTTTAAAAAAAAGTGCTTTAACAGAAAATGTCTTGTGATTTAAAATACACTTAATTTATTGGGTCCAATACCTTATTAGAAGAAAAAGGAAGTGACATAAAAGTCACTGAAGTCTTCAGAGTCGTTTTTAAATGCTGCAGTTTCGTCTTCGTCTCAAACATTGAAAACCGAATTACATTTTTGTTCAGTAACAGTCACAGTTTTCATATTGGTTTTTTGCTTATATCTCGAAAACAGTTACTCCTATCAATTTTTATCTTTTTTTCAAAATTAAAGCTGATAAAATTTCCTACAAAATAGTTATTTGCATTTTTCTTGTAGGACCAACCATAAGCGAGTTATAGAGTTGGATATAAATAATATTTAATAAAAATTTGCTTTAAAATAAAATGTTTGAAAAACTGAAATTAAACTAATTTAATTGTGTCTAACACTTTAGTAGAGGAAAAAGAAGAAGACATAAAAGTCACTAAAGGTTTCAAAGTTGTCTTTAATCGTCATATTAATAACAATAACATTAATAATAATAATACTAATAGTACTAAATTTGCTTATATGCAAACGCTTAATTAAGGTAACAGTGTTTTGGTTTCTTGCTCATATCTCGAAAACAGTTACTCCTATCAATTCTTATTTTTTTACTAAAATTCAAGCTGATAAAATTTCCTACAAAATAGTTATTTGCATTTTTTATGTAGGACTAACCATAAGCGAGATATAAGATTGAAAATAATTAATATTTAAAAAAGAAGTGCTTTAACAGAAAATGTCTTGTGATTTAAAATACACTTAATTTATTAGGTCCAATACTTTATTAAAAAAAAAGGGGGTGACATATAAGTCACTGAAGTCTTCAGAGTCGATTTTAAATGCTGCATTTTCGTCTTCGTCTCAAACATTGAAAACTGAATTACATTTTTGTTCTGAAACGGTAACAGTTTTTACTTTGGTTTTTTGCTTATATCTCGAAAACAGTTACTCCAATCAATTTTTATCTTTCTTTCAAAATTAAAGCTGATAACATTTCCTACAAAATAGTTATTTGCATTTTTCTTGTAGGACCAATCATAAGCGAGTTATAAAGTTGGATATAAATAATATTTAACAAAAACTTGCTTAAAAATAAAATGTTTGAAATACTGAAATTAAACTAAATTAATTGTGTCTAACACTTTAGTAGAGAAAAAAGAAAAAGACATAAAAGTCACCAAAGTCTTCAAAATCGTTTTTAGTCGTCATATTAATAACAATAACATTAATGATAATAATACTAATAGTACTAAATCTGCTTATATGCAAGCGCTTTATTAAGGTAACAGTTTTTTGGTTTCTTGCTTATATCTCGAAAACAGTTACTTCTATGAATTTTTGTCTTTCTTTCAAAATTAAAGCTGATAAAATATTCTACAAAATAGTTATTTGCATTTTTCTTGTTGGACCAACCATAAGCGAGTATAGAGTTGGATATAAATAATATTTACCAAAAATTTGCTTTAAAATAATATGTTTGAAAAACTGAAATTAAACTAATTTAACTGTGTCTAACACTTTAGTAGAGAAAAAAGGAAAAGACATAAAAGTCACTAAAGGTTTCAGAGTTGTCTTTAGTTGTCATATTAATAACAATAACATTAATAATAATAATAATACTAATAGTACTAAATTTGCTTATATGCAAACGCTTAATTAAGGTAACAGTGTTTTGGTTTCTTGCTTATATCTCGAAAACAGTTACTCCTATCAATTTTTATCTTTTTACTAAAATTCAAGCTGATAAAATTTCCTACAAAATAGTTTTTGCATTTTTCATGTAGGACTAACCATAAGCGAGATATATGATTGAAAATAATTAATATTTAAAAAAAAAGTGCTTTAACAGAAAATGTCTTGTGATTTAAAATACACTTAATTTATTGGGTCCAATACTTTATTAGAAGAAAAAGGAAGTGACATAAAAGTCACTGAAGTCTTCAGAGTGGTTTTTAAATGCTGCAGTTTCGTCTTCGTCTCAAACATTGAAAACCGAATTACATTTTTGTTCAGTAACAGTCACAGTTTTCTTACTGGTTTTTTGCTTATATCTCGAAAACAGTTACTCCTATCAATTTTTATCTATTTTTCAAAATTAAAGCTGATAAAATTTCCTACAAAATAGTTATTTGCATTTTTCTTGTAGGACCAACCATAAGCGAGTTATAGAGTTGGATATAAATAATATTTAACAAAAATTTGCTTTAAAATAAAATGTTTGAAAAACTGAAATTAAACTAATTTAATTGTGTCTAACACTTTAGTAGAGGAAAAAGAAGAAGACAAGAAAGACAAAAATGTATAGGAGTAACTGTTTTCGAGATATAAGCAAGAAACCAAAAAACTGTTACCTTAATAAAGCGCTTGCATATAAGCAGATTTAGTACTATTAGTATTATTATTATTAATGTTATTGTTATTAATATGACGACTAAAAACGATTTTGAAGACTTTGGTGACTTTTATGTCTTTTTCTTTTTTCTCTACTAAAGTGTTAGACACAATTAATTTAGTTTAATTTCAGTATTTCAAACATTTTATTTTTAAGCAAGTTTTTGTTAAATATTATTTATATCCAACTTTATAACTCGCTTATGGTTGGTCCTACAAGAAAAATGCAAATAACTATTTTGTAGGAAATGTTATCAGCTTTAATTTTGAAAGAAAGATAAAAATTGATAGGAGTAACTGTTTTCGAGATATAAGCAAAAAACCAAAGTAAAAACTGTTACCGTTTCAGAACAAAAATGTAATTCAGTATTCAATGTTTGAGACGAAGACGAAAATGCAGCATTTAAAATCGACTCTGAAGACTTCAGTGACTTATATGTCACTCCCTTTTTTTTCTAATAAAGTATTGGACCTAATAAATTTAGTGTATTTTAAATCACAAGACATTTTCTGTTAAAGCACTTCTTTTTTAAATATTAATTATTTTCAATCTTATATCTCGCTTATGGTTAGTCCTACATAAAAAATGCAAATAACTATTTTGTAGGAAATTTTATCAGCTTGAATTTTAGTAAAAAGATAAAAATTGATAGGAGTAACTGTTTTCGAGATATGAGCAAGAAACCAAACCACTGTTACCTTAATTAAGCGTTTGCATATAAGCAAATTTAGTACTATTAGTATTATTATTATTAATGTTATTGTTATTAATATGACGATTAAAGACAACTTTGAAACCTTTAGTGACTTTTTTTCTTGCTTATTTCTCGAAAACAGTTACTCCTATCAATTTTTATCTTTTTACTAAAATTAAAGCTGATAAAATTTCCTACAAAATAGTTATTTGCATTTTTCTTGTAGGACCAACCATAAGCGAGTTATAGAGATGGATATAAATAATATTTAACAAAAATTTGCTTTAAAATAAAATGTTTGAAATACTGAAATTAAACTAATTTAATTGTGTCTAACACTTTAGTAGAGGAAAAAGAAAAAGACATAAAAGTCACTAAAGGTTTCAGAGTCGTTTTTAGTCGTCATATTAATAACAACAACATTAATAATAATAATACTAATAGTACTAAATTTGCTTATATGCAAACGCTTAATTAAGGTAACAGTGTTTTGGTTTCTTGCTTATATCTCGAAAACAGTTACTCCTATCAATTTTTATCTTTTTACTAAAATTAAAGCTGATAAAATTTCCTACAAAATAGTTATTTACATTTTTTTTGTAAGACCAACCATAAGCGAGTTATAGAGTTGGATATAAATAATCTTCAACAAAAATTTGCTTTAAAATAAAATGTTTGAAAAACCGAAATTAAACTAAATTAATTGAGTCTAACACTTTAGTATAGGAAAAAGGAGAAGACATAAAAGTCACTAAAGGTTTTAGAGTTGTCTTTAGTTGTCATATTAATAACAATAACATTAATAATAATAATACTAATAGTACTAAATTTTGTTCTGAAACGGTAACAGTTTTTACTTTGGTTTTTTGCTTATATCTCGAAAACAGTTACTCCTATCAATTTTTATCTTTCTTTCAAAATTAAAGCTGATAACATTTCCTACAAAATAGTTATTTGCATTTTTTTTGTAAGACCAACCATAAGCGAGTTATAAAGTTGGATATAAATAATATTTAACAAAAACTTGCTTAAAAATAAAATGTTTGAAATACTGAAATTAAACTAAATTAATTGTGTCTAACACTTTAGTAGAGAAAAAAGAAAAAGACATAAAAGTCACCAAAGTCTTCAGAATCGTTTTTAGTCGTCATATTAATAACAATAACATTAATAATAATAATACTAATAGTACTAAATCTGCTTATATGCAAGCGCTTTATTAAGGTAACAGTTTTTTGGTTTCTTGCTTATATCTCGAAAACAGTTACTCCTATGAATTTTTGTCTTTTTTTCAAAATTAAAGCTGATAAAATATTCTACAAAATAGTTATTTGCATTTTTCTTGTAGGACCAACCATAAGCGAGTTATAGAGTTGGATATAAATAATATTTAACAAAAATTTGCTTTAAAATAAAATGTTTGAAAAACGGAAATTAAACTAATTTAACTGTGTCTAACACTTTAGTAGAGAAAAACGGAAAAGACATAAAAGTCACTAAAGGTTTCAGAGTTGTCTTTAGTTGTCATATTAATAACAATAACATTAATAACAATAATACTAATAGTACTAAATTTGCTTATATGCAAACGCTTAATTAAGGTAACAGTGTTTTGGTTTCTTGCTTATATCTCGAAAACAGTTACTCCTATCAATTTTTATCTTTTTACTAAAATTCAAGCTGATAAAATTTCCTACAAAATAGTTATTTGCATTTTTTATGTAGGACTAACCATAAGCGAGATATATGATTGAAAATAATTAATATTTAAAAAAAAAGTGCTTTAACAGAAAATGTCTTGTGATTTAAAATACACTTAATTTATTGGGTCCAATACTTTATTAGAAGAAAAAGGAAGTGACATAAAAGTCACTGAAGTCTTCAGAGTCGTTTTTAAATGCTGCAGTTTCGTCTTCGTCTCAAACATTGAAAACCGAATTACATTTTTGTTCAGTAACAGTCACAGTTTTCATATTGGTTTTTTGCTTATATCTCGAAAACAGTTACTCCTATCAATTTTTATCTTTTTTTCAAAATTAAAGCTGATAAAATTTCCTACAAAATAGTTATTTGCATTTTTCTTGTAGGACCAACCATAAGCGAGTTATAGAGTTGGATATAAATAATATTTAACAAAAATTTGCTTTAAAATAAAATGTTTGAAAAACTGAAATTAAACTAATTTAATTGTGTCTAACACTTTAGTAGAGGAAAAAGAAGAAGACATAAAAGTCACTAAAGGTTTCAAAGTTGTCTTTAATCGTCATATTAATAACAATAACATTAATAATAATAATACTAATAGTACTAAATTTGCTTATATGCAAACGCTTAATTAAGGTAACAGTGTTTTGGTTTCTTGCTCATATCTCGAAAACAGTTACTCCTATCAATTCTTATTTTTTTACTAAAATTCAAGCTGATAAAATTTCCTACAAAATAGTTATTTGCATTTTTCATGTAGGACTAACCATAAGCGAGATATATGATTGAAAATAATTAATATTTAAAAAAAAAGTGCTTTAACAGAAAATGTCTTGTGATTTAAAATACACTTAATTTAATGGGTTCAATACTTTATTAGAAGAAAAAGGAGGTGACATAAAAGTCACCAAAGTCTTCAGAGTGGTTTATAGTACTAAATTTGCTTATATGTAAGCCCTTAATTAAGGTAACAGTTTTTTGGTTTCTTGCTTATATCTCGAAAACAGTTACTCCTATCAATTTTTATCTTTTCACTAAAATTAAAGCTGATATAATTTCCTACAAAATACTTATTTGCATTTTTCATGTAGGACTAACCATAAGCGAGATATATGATTGAAAATAATTAATATTTAAAAAAAAAGTGTTTTAACAGAAAATGTCTTGGGATTTAAAATACACTTAATTTATTGGGTCCAATAGTTTATTAGAAGAAAAAGGAGGTGACATAAAAGTCACTGAAGTCTTCAGAGTCGATTTTAAATGCTGCATTTTCGTCTTCGTCTCAAACATTGAAAACTGAATTACATTTTTGTTCAGTAACAGTTACAGTTTTCTTATTGGTTTTTTGCTTATATCTCGAAAACTGTTACTCCTATCAATTTTTATCTTTATTTCAAAATTAAAGCTGATAAAATTTCCTACAAAATCGTTATTCGCATTTTTCTTGTAGGACCAACCATAAGCGAGTTATAGAGTTGGATATAAATAATATTTAACAAAAATTTGCTTTAAAATAAAATGTTTGAAAAACTGAAATTAAACTAATTTAATTGTGTCTAACACTTTAGTAGAGGAAAAAGAAAAAGACATAAAAGTCACTAAAGGTTTCAGAGTCGTCTTTAGTCGTCATATTAATAACAATAACATTAATGATAATAATACTAATAGTACTAAATTTGCTTATATGCAAACGCTTAATTAAGATAACAGTGTTTTGGTTTCTTGCTTATATCTCGAAAACAGTTACTCCTATAAATTTTTATCTTTTTACTAAAATTAAAGCTGATAAAATTTCCTACAAAATAGTTGTTTGCATTTCTTTTGTAAGACCAACCATAAGCGAGTTATAGAGTTGGATATAAATAATCGTCAACAAAAATTTGCTTTAAAATAAAATGTTTGAAAAACCGAAATTAAACTAAATTAATTGAGTCTAACACTTTAGTATAGGAAAAAGGAGAAGACATAAAAGTCACCAAAGTCTTCAGAGTCGTTTTTAGTCGTCATTTTAATAACAATAACATTAATAATAATAATACTAATAGTACTAAATTTGCTTATATGCAAGCGCTTTATTAAGGTAACAGTTTTTTGGTTTCTTGCTTATATCTCGAAAACAGTTACTCCTATCAATTTTTATTTTTTTACTAAAATTAAAGCTGATAAAATTTCCTACAAAATAGTTATTTGCATTTTTCTTGTAGGACCAAGCATAAGCGAGTTATAGAGATGGATATAAATAATATTTAACAAAAATTTGCTTTAAAATAAAATGTTTGAAATACTGAAATTAAACTAAATTAATTGTGTCTAACACTTTAGTAGAGGAAAAAGAAGAAGACATAAAAGTCACTAAAGGTTTCAGAGTCGTCTTTAGTCGTCATATTATTAACAATAACATTAATAATAATAATACTATTAGTACTAAATTAGCTTATATGCAAACGCTTAATTAAGGTAACAGTTTTTTGGTTTCTTGCTTATATCTCGAAAACAGTTACTCCTATCAATTTTTATCTTTTTTTATTTTTATATCAAATTTTTGTTAAAGATTATTTATATCCAACTCTATAACTCGCTTATAGTTGGTCCTACAAAAAAATGCAAAAAACTATTTTGTATAAAATTTTATCAGCTTTAATTTTGAAGGAAAGATAAAAATTGATAGGAGTAACTGTTTTCGAGATATAAGCAAAAAACCAAAGTGAAAACTGTAACAGTTACTAAACAAAAATGTAATTCAGTATTTAATGTTTGAGACGAAGACGAAAATGTAGCATTTACTGTCACCTCCTTTTTCTTCTAATTAAGTATTGGACCCAATAAATTAAGTGTATTTTAAATCACAAGACATTTTCTGTTAAAGCACATTTTTTTTAATTATTAATTATTTTCAAACTTATATCTTGCTTATGGTTAGTTCTACATGAAAAATGCAAATAACGATTTTGAAGGAAATTTTATCAGCTTTAATTTTGGTGAAAAGGTAAAAACTGATAGGAGTAACTGTTTTCGAGATATAAGCAAACAACAAAAAAACTGTTACCTTAATTAAGCGCTTGCATATAAGCAAATTTAGTACTAATAGTATTGTTATTATTAATGTTATTGTTATTAATATGACGACTAAAGACGATTCTGAAGAGTTTAGTGACTTTTATGTCTCCTCCTTTTTCCTCTACTAAAGTGTTAGACACAATTAATTTAGTTTAATTTCGGTTTTTCAAACATTTTATTTTAAAGCAAATTTTTGTTTAATATTATTTATATCCAACTCTATAACTTGCTTATGCTTGGTCCTACAAGAAAAATGTAAATAACTATTTTGGTGTTTTTGAGATATAAGCAAAAAACCAAAGTGAAAACTGTTACAGTTACTTAACAAAAATGTAATTCAGTTTTCAATGTTTGAGACGAAGACGAAAATGCAGCATTTAAAAACGACTCTGAAGACTTCAGTGACTTTTATGTCACCTCCTTTTTCTTCTAATAAAGTATTGGACCCAATAAATTAAGTGTATTTTAAATCACAAGACATTTTCTTTTAAAGCACTTTTTTTTAAATATTAATTATTTTCAAACTTATATCTCGCTTATGGTTAGTCCTACATAAAAAATGCAAATAAATATTTTGTAGGAAATTTTATCAGCTTTAATTTTAGTAAAAAGATAACAATTGATAGGAGTAACTGATTTTGAGATATAAGCAAGAAACTGTTACCTTAATTAACCGCTTGCATATAAGCAAATTTAGTAATATTAGTATTATTATTATTAATGTTATTGTTATTAATATGACGACTAAAAACGACTCTCAAAACTTTGGTGACTTTTATGTCTTCTCTTTTTTCCTCTACTAAAGTGTTAGTCTTAATTAATTTAGTTTAATTTCGGTTTTTCAAACATTTTATTTATTTTTATTTTTATAGGAGTAACTGTTTTCAAGATATAAGCAAAAAACCAATAAGAAAACTGTAACTGTTACTGAACAAAAATGTAATTCAGTTTTCAATGTTTGAGACAAAGACAAAAATGCAGCATTTAAAATCGACTCTGAAGACTTTAGTGACTGTTATGCCTCCTCCTTTTTCTTCTAATAAAGTATTGGACCCATTAAATTAAGTGTATTTTAAATCACAAGACATTTTCTGTTAAAGCACTTTTTTTTTAAATATTAATTATTTTCAAACTTATATCTCGCTTATGGTTAGTCCTACATGAAAAATGCAAATTACTATTTTGTACAAAATTTTATCAGCTTGCTTTAATTTTAGTAAAAATTTAAAAATTGATAGGAGTAACTGTTTTCGAGATATAAGCAAGAAACCAAAAAACTGTTACCTTAATTAAGCGCTTGCATATAAGCAAATTTAGTAATATTAGTATTATTATTATTAATGTTATTGTTATTAATATGACGACTAAAAACGACTCTCAAGACTTTGGTGACTTTTATGTCTTCTCCTTTTACCTCTACTAAAGTGTTAGTCTTAGTTTAGTTTAATTTCGGTTTTTCAAACATTTTATTTTAAAGCAAATTTTTGTTAAAGATTATTTATATCCAACTCTATAACTCGCTTATGGTTGGTCCTACAAAAAAATGCAAATAACTATTTTGTAGGAAATTTTATCAGCTTTAATTTTGAAAAAAAGATAAAAATTGATAGGAGTAACTGTTTTCGAGATATAAGCAAGAAACCAAAAAACTGTTACCTTAATTAAGCGTTTGCATCTAAGCAAATTTAGTACTATTAGTATTATTATTATTAATGTTATTGTTATTAATATGACGACTAAAGACGACTCTGAAACATTTAGTGACTTTTATGTCTTCTCCTTTTTCCTCTACTAAAGTGTTAGACACAATTAATTTAGTTTAATTCCGGTTTTTCAAGCATTTTATTTTAAAGCAAATTTTTGTTAAATATTATTTATATCCAACTCTATAACTCGTTTATTCTTGGTCCTACAAGAAAAATGTAAATAACTATTTTGTTGGAAATTTTATCAGCTTTAATTTTGAAAGAAAGATAAAATTTGATCGGAGTAACTGTTTTCGAGATATAAGCAAAAAACCAATAAGAAAACTGTAACTGTTACTGAACAAAAATGTAATTCAGTTTTCAATGTTTGAGAGGAAGACAAAAATGCAGCATTTAAAAACGACTCTGAAGACTTCAGTGACTTTTATGTTACCTCCTTTTTCTTCTAATAAAGTATTGGACCCAATAAATTAAGTGTATTTTAAATCACAAGACATTTTCTGTTAAAACACTTTTTTTTAATTATTAATTATTTTCAAACTTATATCTCGCTTATGGTTAGTTCTACATGAAAAATGCAAATAACTATTTTGTAGGAAATTTTATCACCTTTAATTTTGGTGAAAAAGTAAAAATTGTTAGGAGTAACTGTTTTCGAGATATAAGCAAAAAACAAAAAAATGTTACCTTAAGTAAGCGCTTGCATATAAGCAAATTTAGTACTACTAGTATTGTTATTATAAATGTTATTGTTATTAATATGACGACTAAAGACAACTCTAAGACTTTAGTGACTTTTATGTCTCCTCCTTTTTCCTCTACTAAAGTGTTAGACACAATTAATTTAGTTTAATTTCAGTTTTTCAAACATTTTATTTTAAAGCAAATTTTTGTTAAATATTAAAAACTATAAAATGGGTTAGATTGCCTAAAAACACAGATCACACCCGATCTTTTGCATAGAAATGAGAAAACGCTCATGTAACACACAAAATAAGCTCCATTTTTCCTTATTAAAAGTATTATTATTATTATTATTATTATTATTATTATTATTATTATTATTATTATTACAATTATTATTATTATTATTATTATTATTATTATTATTATTATTATTATTATTAATTTTATTATTATTAAAAACTGATTATAACTTTTGTATAGTAAATGTTTTTATACCAGTTTTAAAATGAGATATTAATTTTAGACAATTTGTTGCCTAAAAACACAGATCACAGATGATTTCTTGCATAGAAATGAGAAAACGCTCATATAACACACAAAATAAGCTTCATTTTTGCTTAGAAAACTAAGCTTACTTTTATTACTATTATTATTTTCATTATTATTATTAATATTATTATTATTATTACTATTATTATTATTATTATTATTATTATTATTATTATTATTGTTATTATTATTATTATTAAATACTTATATTAAACAGACAGAAAACGTCGTATTCTGACACAAAAAAACGAATTACGTTATAGACTTGACGAGATCGGCGTATCTCGGACTCTTATAGGACTCTTATAGGGTCAAAAAGTATCAGTTTGGATTAAAACAAATTATTTTTGTTGAGTCTCAGTCTGAATTGTTTATCAGTTCAAACAAAAACGGCTTATTTTAGACGATCTTTTGCTTTGAACAAGAAAACTTACATAGAACAGATTAAAAACGTATTAATCTGGCATAAAAGAGCAATTTATGTATCACTTCGGATAAAGGCAGCTAATCCTATTCGTTTTATTGCTTAAAATAGACAAAATTGTTAATAAATCTAACAAAAACGCTGTATTCTAGCACAAAATACTAATTACATTATAGTTTCGACGACAATAGCTTATTTGGAATGATTCTATGCTTCCAAACGAGTAAATTTTTATTAAACAGATGCCAAACATCATGTTTTGTCCTATAAAGACATTTTATATTGCAGTTTGTATTAAAACAAAATATTTTCGTTGATTCTTTGTTAGAAGCAGCAAACCTAACATTAAAGAATCTGAAAACTTTGTATTCGGACACAAACCACCGAATTTTGTATCAGTTTAGACAAAAACGGTTGATTTTCGACAATATTTTGCTTTGAACAAGAAAACTTATATCAAACTGACTAAAAACGTCTTATTTTAGCACAAAACAAAAGATTTGCGTTATAGTCTTAACGAGAGCTGTTAATTTCAAACGGTTCTATGCTTTGAAACGAGTAAACTTTCACTGTACAGAAGAAAAACATCTTATTTCGCCTTTTAAAAACGATTCATGCCACAGTTTGGATAAAAACCAATTATTTTCGTTAATTCATTGTTACAAACATGAAACCTTACATCAAAGTAACTGAAAACCCCTTATTCAGGCACAGAAATTCGAATTACGTTTCAGTCTGAACAAAAACTGCTTACTTTAGACGATCCTTTGTTTTGAATACAAAAACTTACATTAAAAAGATTAAAAACGTCTTATTCTGGCTGAAAACTGCAAATTATATATTACTCTAGATAAAAGCAATTTATCCTGATTACTCCTTTACTTAGAATAGAGTAAACTTGTATAAAACTTAATAAAAACTTTAAATTTCGTCTCAAAGAAATAATTTACGTTATAGTTTTGACCAGCACTGTTTATTTCAAACGATTTTATGATTCGAAACTAATGAACTTTTATGGGGCAGATGCAAAACCACATATTACAATATAAAGCGTTGTTTTAAAGCAAATTATTACCTTTTGCAACAAGAAATTTCACGTCAAAGAAACTGAAAACATCGTATCCATGCACAAATATCGAATTACGTATCAGTTTAGGCAAATACAGCTTATTTTAAACGATTCCTTGCTATAAACAAGAAAAATTTTATCAAACATATTGAAAATGTCTTATTCTCGAAAATAAGAGCAAATTATGTATCAGTTTTAACAAAAGCGGATTACTCTGTTTGATTCTATGCTTAGAGTAGAGTAAACTACTATAAAACGTAATGAAAACTCTATATTCAAGCTCAAAAGAACAAATTACGTTATAGTTTTGACAAAAAAAAATTATTTCGGACGACTACATATTTCGAAGTAAGCAAACTTTAATTGAACAAGTGCAAAAGCTAATACTTTGCTTTAAAATAACGATTTATGTGGTAATATGGTATTTTGCATCTGTCCTATAAAAGTTTACTCGTTTCGCTCCATTGAATCATTCGAAATAAATTATTTTGATACAACAACGAAAATAATTTTTTTGTTTAAACTGTAACATGTCGTTTTTATAAAACGAACTAAGACGTTTGGCATCTGTTTAGTGAAAGTTTTCTCGTTTGGGGGCATAAAATCGTTTGAAATTAACAGTTCTGGTCAAAACTATAACGTAAATTATTTCTTTGAGACGAAATTTAAAGTTTTCATTAAGTTTTATACAAGTTTGCTCTATTCTAAGCAAAGGAGTAATCAGGATAAACTGCTTTTATCCAAAGTAATACATAATTTGCAGTTTTGAGCCAGAATAAGACGTTTTTAATCTTTTTAATGTAAGTTTTCGTGTTCAAAAGAAAGAATCGTCTAAAATAAGCAATTTGTGTCCAGACTGAAACGTAATTTGATTTTCTGGGCCTGAATAAGAGGTTTTCAGTTTCTTTGATGTAAGGTTTCTTGTTTGTAACAATGAATAAACGAAAATCATTGGTTTTAATCCAAACTGTGACATAAATCGTTTTTTAAAGGCGAAATCAGACGTTTTGCCTCTGTTCAGTGAAAGTATACTGGTTTCAAAGCATAGAATCGTTTGAAATTAACAGTTCTCGTCAAGACTATAACGCAAATCTTTAAAGTGACACAAAGAAATAATTTACGTAATAGTTTTGACCAGAACTGTTAATTTCAAACGATTTTATGCCCCCAAACGAGAAAACTTTCACTAAGCAGATGCCAAACGTCTTAGTTCGTTTTATAAAAGCGACTTATGTTACAGTTTAAACAAAAACAAATTATTTGTGTTGTTGTTGTGTCAAAATAATTTATTTCTAATGATTCAATGGAGCGAAACGGGTAAACTTTTATAGGACAGATGCAAAATACCATATTACCACATAAATCATTATTTTAAAGCAAAGTATTAGCTTTTGCACATGTTCAATTAAAGTTTGCTTACTTCGAAGTATGTAATCGTCCGAAATATTTTTTTTTGTCAAAACTATAACGTAATTTGTTCTTTTGAGCTTGAATATAGAGTTTTCATTACGTTTTATAGTAGTTTACTCTACTCTAAGCATAGAATCAAACAGGGTAATCCGCTTTTGTTAAAACTAATACATAATTTGCTCTTATTTTCGAGAATAAGACGTTTTCAATATGCTTGATAAAATTTTTCTTGTTTATAGCAAGGAATCGTTTAAAATAAGCTGTATTTGCCTAAACTGATACGTAATTAGATATTTATGTATGGATACGAAGTTTTCAGTTTCTTTGACGTGAAATTTCTTGTTGCAAAAGGTAATACTTTGCTTTAAAACAACGCTTTATATGGTAATATGTGGTTTTGCATCTGCCCCATAAAAGTTCATTAGTTTCGAATCATAATTTCGTTTGAAATAAACAGTGCTGGTCAAAACTATAACGTAAATTATTTCTTTGAGACGAAATTTAAAGTTTTCATTAAGTTTTATACAAGTTTACTCTATTCTAAGTAAAGGAGTAATCAGGATAAATTGCTTTTATCTAGAGTAATATATAATTTGCAGTTTTCAGCCAGTATAAGACGTTTTTAATCTTTTTAATGTAAGTTTTTGTGTTCAAAACAAAGGATCGTCTAAAATAAGCAGTTTTTGTCCAGACTGAAACGTAATTCGAATTTCTGTGCCTAAATAAGGGGTTTTCAGTTTCTTTGATGTAAGGTTTCTTGTTTGTAACAATGAATTAACAAAAATAATTGGTTTTTATCCAAACTGTGGCATGAATCAGCTTTAAGACTATAACGCAAATCTTTTGTTTTGTGCTAAAATAAGACGTTTTTAGTCAGTTTGATATAAGCTTTCTTGTTCAAAGCAAAATATTGTCGAAAATCAACCGTTTTTGTCTAAACTGAAACAAAATTCGGTGGTTTGTGTCCGAATACAAAGTTTTCAGATTCTTTAATGTTAGGTTTGCTGCTTCTAACAAAGAATCAACGAAAATATTTTGTTTTAATACAAACTGCAATATAAAATGTCTTTATAGGACAAAACATGATGTTTGGCATCTGTTTATTAAAAATTTACTCGTTTGGAAGCATAGAATCATTCCAAATAAGCTATTCTCGTCGAAACTATAATGTAATTAGTATTTTGTGCTAGAATACAGCGTTTTTGTTAGATTTATTAACAATTTTGTCTATTTTAAGCAATGAAACGAATAGGATTAGCTGCCTTTATCCAAAGTGATACATAAATTGTTCTTTTATGCCAGATTAATACGTTTTTAGTCTGTTCGATGTAAGTTTTCTTGTTCAAAGCAAAAGATCGTCTAAAGTAAGCCGTTTTTGTTTGAACTGATGAACAATTCAGACTGAGAGTCAACAAAAATAATTTGTTTTAATCCAAACTGATAATTTTTGACCCTATAAGAGTCCTATAAGAGTCCGAGATACGCCGTTCTCGTCAAGTCTATAACGTAATTCGTTTTTTTGTGTCAGAATACGACGTTTTCTGTCTGTTTAATATAAGTTTTTAATAATAATAATAATAATAACAATAATAATAATAATAATAATAAAAATAATAGAAATAAAAGTAAGCTTAGTTTTCTAAGCAAAAATGAAGCTTATTTTGTGTGTTATATGAGCGCTTTCTCATTTCTATGCAAGAAATCATCTGTGATCTGTATTTTTAGGCAAGAAATTGTCTAAAATTAATAACTCATTTTAAAACTGGTATAAAAACATTTACTATACAAAAGTTAATAATAATAATAATAATAATAATAATAATAATAATAATAATAATAGTAATAGTAATAATAATAATAATAATAATAATAATAATAGTAATAAAAGAAATAAAAATAATAATAATAATAATAATAATAATAATAATGATAATAATACTTATAATAATGAATTTCTTTCTAAATTAAAGCTTAGTTTTTCTAAGCAAAAATGATGCTTATTTTGTGTGTTATATGAGCGCTTTCTCATTTCTATGCAAGAAATCATCTGTGATCTGTATTTTTAGGCAAGAAATTGTCTAAAATTAATAACTCATTTTAAAACTGGTATAAAAACATTTACTATACAAAAGTTAATAATAATAATAATAATAATAATAATAATAATAATAATAATAATAATAATAGTAATAAAAGAAATAATAATAATAATAATAATAATAATGATAATACTACTTATAATAATGAATTTCTTTCTAAATTAAAGCTTAGTTTTTCTAAGCAAAAATGATGCTTATTTTGTGTTATATGAGCGTTTTCTCATTTCTATGCAAGAGATCATCTGTGATCTGTGTTTTAAGTTGTGTCAGAATACGACGTTTTCTGTCTGTTTAATATAAGTTTTTAATAATAATAATAATAATAATAATAATAATAATAATAATAATAATAATAACAATAATAATAATAATAATAATAATAACAATAATAATAATAATAATAATAATAATGATAATAGTAGTAGTAACAAATGTAATAATAATAATAATACTTTTAAAAAGGAAAAATGTAGATTATTTTGTGTGTTACATGAGCGTTTTCTCATTTTTATGCAAAAGATCATGTGTGATCTGTGTTTTTAGGCAATCTAAGCCATTTTATAGTTTTTAATATTTAACAAAATTTTGCTTTAAAATAAAATGTTTGAAAAACCGAAATTAAACTAAATTAATTGTGTCTAACACTTTAGTAGAGGAAAAAGGAGAGACATAAAAGTCACTAAAGTCTTAAAGTTGTCTTTAGTCGTCATATTAATAACAATAACATTTATAATAACAATACTAGTAGTACTAAATTTGCTTATATGCAAGCGCTTAATTAAGGTAACAGTTTTTTTGTTTTTTGCCTATATCTCGAAAACAGTTACTCCTATCAATTTTTACTTTTTCACCAAAATTAAAGGTGATAAAATTTCCTACAAAATAGTTATTTGCATTTTTCATGTAGAACTAACCATAAGCGAAATATAAGTTTGAAAATAATTATTAATTAAAAAAAAGTGTTTTAACAGAAAATGTCTTGTGATTTAAAATACACTTAATTTGTTGGGTCCAATACTTTATTAGAAGAAAAAGGAGGTGACATAAAAGTCACTGAAGTCTTCAGAGTCGTTTTTAAATGCTGCATTTTTGACTTCGTCTCAAACATTGAAAACTGAATTACATTTTTGTTCAGTAACAGTTACAGTTTTCTTATTGGTTTTTTGCTTATATCTCGAAAACAGTTACTCCTATCAAATTTTATCTTACTTTCAAAATTAAAGCTGATAAAATTTCCAACAAAATAGTTATTTACATTTTTCTTGTAGGACCAAGCATAAACGAGTTATAGAGTTGGATATAAATAATATTTAACAAAAATTTGCTTTAAAATAAAATGCTTGAAAAAACGGAATTAAACTAAATTAATTGTGTCTAACACTTTAGTAGAGAAAAAAGGAGAAGACATAAAAGTCACTAAATGTTTCAGAGTCGTCTTTAGTCGTCATATTAATAACAATAACATTAATAATAATAATACTAATAGTACTAAATTTGCTTATATGCAAACGCTTAATTAACGTAACATTTTTTGGTTTCTTGCTTATATCTCGAAAACAGTTACTCCTATCAATTTTCATCTTTTTTTCAAAATTAAAGCTGATAAAATTTCCAACAAAATAGTTATTTACATTTTTCTTGTAGGACCAACCATAAGCGAGTTATAGAGTTGGATATAAATAATATTTAACAAAAATTTGCTTTAAAATAAAATGTTTGAAAAACCGAAATTAAACTAAATTAATTGAGTCTAACACTTTAGTAGAGGAAAAAGAAAAAGACATAAAAGTCACTAAAGGTTTCAGAGTTGTCTTTAGTTGTCATATTAATAACAATAACATTAATAATAATAATACTAATAGTACTAAATTTGCTTATATGCAAACGCTTAATTAAGGTAACAGTGTTTTGGTTTCTTGCTTATATCTCGAAAACAGTTACTCCTATCAATTTTTATCTTTTTACTAAAATTCAAGCTGATAAAATTTCCTACAAAATAGTTATTTGCATTTTTCATGTAGGACTAACCATAAGCGAGATATATGATTGAAAATAATTAATATTTAAAAAAAAAGTGCTTTAACAGAAAATGTCTTGTGATTTAAAATACACTTAATTTATTGGGTCCAATACTTTATTAGAAGAAAAAGGAAGTGACATAAAAGTCACTGAAGTCTTCAGAGTCGTTTTTAAATGCTGCAGTTTCGTCTTCGTCTCAAACATTGAAAACTGAATTACATTTTTGTTCAGTAACAGTCACAGTTTTCTTATAGGTTTTTTGCTTATATCTCGAAAACAGTTACTCCTATCAATTTTTATCTTTCTATCAAAATTAAAGCTGATAAAATTTCCTACAAAATAATTATTTGCATTTTTCTTGTAGGACCAACCATAAGCGAGTTATAGAGTTGGATATAAATAATATTTAACAAAAATTTGCTTTAAAATAAAATGTTTGAAAAACTGAAATTAAACTAATTTAATTGTGTCTAACACTTTAGTAGAGGAAAAAGAAGAAGACATAAAAGTCACTAAAGGTTTCAAAGTTGTCTTTAATCGTCATATTAATAACAATAACATTAATAATAATAATACTAATAGTACTAAATTTGCTTATATGCAAACGCTTAATTAAGGTAACAGTGTTTTGGTTTCTTGCTCATATCTCGAAAACAGTTACTCCTATCAATTTTTATCTTTTTACTAAAATTCAAGCTGATAAAATTTCCTACAAAATAGTTATTTGCATTTTTTATGTAGGACTAACCATAAGCGAGATATAAGATTGAAAATAATTAATATTTAAAAAAGAAGTGCTTTTTTAAGCACGAAGCAAGAAAATGTCTTGTGATTTAAAATACACTTAATTTATTAGGTCCAATATTTTATTAAAAAAAAAGGGGGTGACATATAAGTCACTGAAGTCTTCAGAGTCGATTTTAAATGCTGCATTTTCGTCTTCGTCTCAAACATTGAAAACTGAATTACATTTTTGTTCTGAAACGGTAACAGTTTTTACTTTGGTTTTTTGCTTATATCTCGAAAACAGTTACTCCTATCAATTTTTATATTTCTTTCAAAATTAAAGCTGATAACATTTCCTACAAAATAGTTATTTGCATTTTTCTTGTAGGACCAACCATAAGCGAGTTATAAAGTTGGATATAAATAATATTTAACAAAAACTTGCTTAAAAATAAAATGTTTGAAATACTGAAATTAAACTAAATTAATTGTGTCTAACACTTTAGTAGAGAAAAAAGAAAAAGACATAAAAGTCACCAAAGTCTTCAGAATCGTTTTTAGTCGTCATATTAATAACAATAACATTAATAATAATAATACTAATAGTACTAAATCTGCTTATATGCAAGCGCTTTATTAAGGTAACAGTTTTTTGGTTTCTTGCTTATATCTCGAAAACAGTTACTCCTATGAATTTTTGTCTTTCTTTCAAAATTAAAGCTGGCAAAATATTCTACAAAATAGTTATTTGCATTTTTCTTGTAGGACCAACCATAAGCGAGTTATAGAGTTGGATATAAATAATATTTAACAAAAATTTGCTTTAAAATAAAATGTTTGAAAAACTGAAATTAAACTAATTTAACTGTGTCTAACACTTTAGTAGAGAAAAAAAGAAAAGACATAAAAGTCACTAAAGGTTTCAGAGTTGTCTTTAGTTGTCATATTAATAACAATAACATTAATAATAATAATACTAATAGTACTAAATTTGCTTATATGCAAACGCTTAATTAAGGTAACAGTGTTTTGGTTTCTTGCTTATATCTCGAAAACAGTTACTCCTATCAATTTTTATCTTTTTACTAAAATTCAAGCTGATAAAATTTCCTACAAAATAGTTATTTGCATTTTTCATGTAGGACTAACCATAAGCGAGATATATGATTGAAAATAATTAATATTTTAAAAAAAAGTGCTTTAACAGAAAATGTCTTGTGATTTAAAATACACTTAATTTATTGGGTCCAATACTTTATTAGAAGAAAAAGGAAGTGACATAAAAGTTACTGAAGTCTTCAGAGTCGTTTTTAAATGCTGCAGTTTCGTCTTCGTCTCAAACATTGAAAACCGAATTACATTTTTGTTCAGTAACAGTCACAGTTTTCTTATTGGTTTTTTGCTTATATCTCGAAAACAGTTACTCCTATCAATTTTTATCTTTTTTTCAAATTTAAAGCTGATAAAATTTCCTACAAAATAGTTATTTGCATTTTTCTTGTAGGACCAACCATAAGCGAGTTATAGAGTTGGATATAAATAATATTTAACAAAAATTTGCTTTAAAATAAAATGTTTGAAAAACTGAAATTAAACTAATTTAATTGTGTCTAACACTTTAGTAGAGGAAAAAGAAGAAGACATAAAAGTCAGTAAAGGTTTCAAAGTTGTCTTTAATCGTCATATTAATAACAATAACATTAATAATAATAATACTAATAGTACTAAATTTGCTTATATGCAAACGCTTAATTAAGGTAACAGTGTTTTGGTTTCTTGCTCATATCTCGAAAACAGTTACTCCTATCAATTTTTATCTTTTTACTAAAATTCAAGCTGATAAAATTTCCTACAAAATAGTTATTTGCATTTTTTATGTAGGACTAACCATAAGCGAGATATAAGATTGAAAATAATTAATATTTATAAAAGAAGTGCTTTAACAGAAAATGTCTTGTGATTTAAAATACACTTAATTTATTAGGTCCAATACTTTATTAGAAAAAAAAGGGAGTGACATATAAGTCACTGAAGTCTTCAGAGTCGATTTTAAATGCTGCATTTTCGTCTTCGTCTCAAACATTGAATACTGAATTACATTTTTGTTCTGAAACGGAAACAGTTTTTACTTTGGTTTTTTGCTTATATCTCGAAAACAGTTACTCCTATCAATTTTTATCTTTCTTTCAAAATTAAAGCTGATAACATTTCCTACAAAATAGTTATTTGCATTTTTCTTGTAGGACCAACCATAAGCGAGTTATAAAGTTGGATATAAATAATATTTAACAAAAATTTGCTTAAAAATAAAATGTTTGAAATACTGAAATTAAACTAAATTAATTGTGTCTAACACTTTAGTAGAGAAAAAAGAAAAAGACATAAAAGTCACCAAAGTCTTCAAAATCGTTTTTAGTCGTCATATTAATAACAATAACATTAATAATAATAATACTAATAGTACTAAATCTGCTTATATGCAAGCGCTTTATTAAGGTAACAGTTTTTTGGTTTCTTGCTTATATCTCGAAAACAGTTACTCCTATGAATTTTTGTCTTTCTTTCAAAATTAAAGCTGATAAAATATTCTACAAAATAGTTATTTGCATTTTTCTTGTAGGACCAACCATAAGCGAGTTATAGAGTTGGATATAAATAATATATAACAAAAATTTGGTTTAAAATAAAATGTTTGAAAAACTGAAATTAAACTAATTTAACTGTGTCTAACACTTTAGTAGAGGAAAAAGGAAAAGACATAAAAGTCACTAAAGGTTTCGGAAATGTCTTTAGTTGTCATATTAATAACAATAACATTAATAATAATAATACTAATAGTACTAAATTTGCTTATATGCAAACGCTCAATTAAGGTAACAGTGTTTTGGTTTCTTGCTTATATCTCGAAAACAGTTACTCCTATCAATTTTTATCTTTTTACTAAAATTCAAGCTGATAAAATTTCCTACATAATAGTTATTTGCATTTTTTATGTAGGACTAACCATAAGCGAGATATAAGTTTGAAAATAATTAATATTTAAAAAAAAGTGCTTTAACAGAAAATGTCTTGTGATTTAAAATACACTTAATTTATTAGGTCCAATACTTTATTAGAAGAAAAAGGGGGTGACATATAAGTCACTGAAGTCTTCAGAGTCGATTGTAAATGCTGCATTTTCGTCTTCGTCTCAAACATTGAAAACTGAATTACATTTTTGTTCTGAAACGGTAACAGTTTTCACTTTGGTTTTTTGCTTATATCTCGAAAACAATTACTCCTATCAGTTTTTATTTTTTTTTTCAAAATAAAGCTGATAAAATTTTCTACAAAATAGTTATTTGCATTTTTCTTGTAGGACCAACCATAAGCGAGTTATAAAGTTGGATATAAATAATATTTAACAAAAACTTGCTTAAAAATTAAATGTTTGAAATACTGAAATTAAACTAAATTAATTGTGTCTAACACTTTAGTAGAGAAAAAAGAAAAAGACATAAAAGTCACCAAAGTCTTCAGAATCGTTTTTAGTCGTCATATTAATAACAATAACATTAATAATAATAATACTAATAGTACTAAATTTGCTTACATGCAAACGCTTAATTCAGGTAACAATTTTTTGGTTTCTTGCTTATATCTCGAAAACAGTTACTCCTATCAATTTTTATCTTTTTACTAAAATTAAAGCTGATAAAATTTCCTACAAAATAGTTAATTGCATTTTTAATGTAGAACTAACCATAAGCGAGATATAAGTTTGAAAATAATTAAAATTTAAAAAAAAGTGCTTCAACAGAAAATGTCTTGTGATTTAAAATACACTTAATTTATTGGGTCCAATACTTTATTAGAAGAAAAAAGAGGTGACAGAAAGGTCACTGAAGTCTTTAGAGTCGTTTGTAAATGCTGCATTTTCGTCTTCGTCTCAAACATTGAAAACTGAATTACATTTTTGTTCTGAAACGGTAACAGTTTTTACTTTGGTTTTTTGCTTATATCTCGAAAACAGTTACTCCCATCAATTTTTATCTTTCTTTCAAAATTAAAGCTGATAACATTTCCTACAAAATAGTTATTTGCATTTTTCTTGTAGGACCAACCATAAGCGAGTTATAGAGTTGGATATAAATAATATTTAACAAAAATTTGCTTTAAATAAAATGTTTGAAAAACCGAAATTAAACTAAATTAATTGAGTCTAACACTTTAGTAGAGAAAAAAGAAAAAGACATAAAAGTCACCAAAGTCTTCAGAATCGTTTTTAGTCGTCATATTAATAACAATAACATTAATAATAATAATACTAATAGTACTAAATCTGCTTATATGCAAGCGCTTTATTAAGGTAACAGTTTTTTGGTTTCTTGCTTATATCTCGAAAACAGTTACTCCTATGAATTTTTGTCTTTCTTTCAAAATTAAAGCTGATAAAATATTCTACAAAACAGTTATTTGCATTTTTCTTGTAGGACCAACCATAAGCGAGTTATAGAGTTGGATATAAATAATATTTAACAAAAATTTGCTTTAAAATAAAATGTTTGAAAAACTGAAATTAAACTAATTTAACTGTGTCTAACACTTTAGTAGAGGAAAAAGAAGAAGACATAAAAGTCACTAAAGGTTTCAAAGTTGTTTTTAATCGTCATATTAATAACAATAACATTAATAATAATAATACTAATAGTACTAAATTTGCTTATATGCAAACGCTTAATTAAGGTAACAGTGTTTTGGTTTCTTGCTCATATCTCGAAAACAGTTACTCCTATCAACTTTTATCTTTTTACTAAAATTCAAGCTGATAAAATTTTCTACAAAATAATTATTTGCATTTTTTATGTAGGACTAACCATAAGCGAGATATAAGATTGAAAATAATTAATATTTAAAAAAGAAGTGCTTTAACAGAAAATGTCTTGTGATTTAAAATACACTTAATTTATTAGGTCCAATACTTTATTAGAAAAAAAGGGGGTGACATATAAGTCACTGAAGTCTTCAGAGTCGATTTTAAATGCTGCATTTTCGTCTTCGTCTCAAACATTGAAAACTGAATTACATTTTTGTTCTGAAACGGTAACAGTTTTTACTTTGGTTTTTTGCTTATATCTCGAAAACAGTTACTCCTATTAATTTTTATCTTTCTTTCAAAATTAAAGCTGATAACATTTCCTACAAAATAGTTATTTGCATTTTTCTTGTAGGACCAACCATAAGCGAGTTATAAAGTTGGATATAAATAATATTTAACAAAAACTTGCTTAAAAATAAAATGTTTGAAATACTGATATTAAACTAAATTAATTGTGTCTAACACTTTAGTAGAGAAAAAAGAAAAGGACATAAAAGTCACCAAAGTCTTCAGAATCGTTTTTAGTCGTCATATTAATAACAATAACATTAATAATAATAATACTAATAGTACTAAATCTGCTTATATGCAAGCGCTTTATTAAGGTAACAGTTTTTTGGTTTCTTGCTTATATCTCGAAAACAGTTACTCCTATGAATTTTTGTCTTTCTTTCAAAATTAAAGCTGATAAAATATTCAATAGAATAGTTATTTGCATTTTTCTTGTAGGACCAACCATAAGCGAGTTATAGAGTTGGATATAAATAATATTTAACAAAAATTTGCTTTAAAATAAAATGTTTGAAAAACTGAAATTAAACTAATTTAACTGTGTCTAACACTTTAGTAGAGAACAAAGGAAAAGACATAAAAGTCACTAAAGGTTTCAGAGTTGTCTTTAGTTGTCATATTAATAACAATAACATTAATAATAATAATACTAATAGTACTAAATTTGCTTATATGCAAACGCTTAATTAAGGTAACAGTGTTTTGGTTTCTTGCTTATATCTCGAAAACAGTTACTCCTATCAATTTTTATCTTTTTACTAAAATTCAAGCTGATAAAATTTCCTACAAAATAGTTATTTGCATTTTTCATGTAGGACTAACCATAAGCGAGATATATGATTGAAAATAATTAATATTTAAAAAAAAAGTGCTTTAACAGAAAATGTCTTGTGATTTAAAATACACTTAATTTATTGGGTCCAATACTTTATTAGAAGAAAAAGGAAGTGACATAAAAGTCACTGAAGTCTTCAGAGTCGTTTTTAAATGCTGCAGTTTCGTCTTCGTCTCAAACATTGAAAACCGAATTACATTTTTGTTCAGTAACAGTCACAGTTTTCTTATTGGTTTTTTGCTTATATCTCGAAAACAGTTACTCCTATCAATTTTTATCTTTCTTTCAAAATTAAAGCTGATAAAATTTCCTACAAAATAATTATTTGCATTTTTCTTGTAGGACCAACCATAAGCGAGTTATAGAGTTGGATATAAATAATATTTAACAAAAATTTGCTTTAAAATAAAATGTTTGAAAAACTGAAATTAAACTAATTTAATTGTGTCTAACACTTTAGTAGAGGAAAAAGAAGAAGACATAAAAGTCACTAAAGGTTTCAAAGTTGTCTTTAATCGTCATATTAATAACAATAACATTAATAATAATAATACAAATAGTACTAAATTTGCTTATATGCAAACGCATAATTAAGGTAACAGTGTTTTGGTTTCTTGCTCATATCTCGAAAACAGTTACTCCTATCAATTTTTATCTTTTTACTAAAATTCAAGCTGATAAAATTTCCTACAAAATAGTTATTTGCATTTTTTATGTAGGACTAACCATAAGCGAGATATAAGATTGAAAATAATTAATATTTAAAAAAGAAGTGCTTTAACAGAAAATGTCTTGTGATTTAAAATACACTTAATTTATTAGGTCCAATACTTTATTAGAAAAAAAAGGGGGTGACATATAAGTCACTGAAGTCTTCAGAGTCGATTTTAAATGCTGCATTTTCGTCTTCGTCTCAAACATTGAAAACTGAATTACATTTTTGTTCTGAAACGGTAACAGTTTTTACTTTGGTTTTTTGCTTATATCTCGAAAACGGTTACTCCTATCAATTTTTATCTTTCTTTCAAAATTAAAGCTGATAACATTTCCTACAAAATAGTTATTTGCATTTTTCTTGTAGGACCAACCATAAGCGAGTTATAAAGTTAGATATAAATAATATTTAACAAAAACTTGCTTAAAAATAAAATGTTTGAAATACTGAAATTAAACTAAATTAATTGTGTCTAACACTTTAGTAGAGAAAAAAGAAAAAGACATAAAAGTCACCAAAGTCTTCAGAATCGTTTTTAGTCGTCATATTAATAACAATAACATTAATAATAATAATACTAACAGTACTAAATCTGCTTATATGCAAGCGCTTTATTAAGGTAACAGTTTTTTGGTTTCTTGCTTATATCTCGAAAACAGTTACTCCTATGAATTTTTGTCTTTCTTTCAAAATTAAAGCTGATAAAATATTCTACAAAATAGTTATTTGCATTTTTCTTGTAGAACCAACCATAAGCGAGTTATAGAGTTGGATATAAATAATATATAACAAAAATTTGCTTTAAAATAAAATGTTTGAAAAACTGAAATTAAACTAATTTAACTGTGTCTAACACTTTAGTAGAGGAAAAAGGAAAAGACATAAAAGTCACTAAAGGTTTCAGAGTTGTCTTTAGTTGTCATATTAATAACAATAACATTAATAATAATAATACTAATAGTACTAAATTTGCTTATATGCAAACGCTTAATTAAGGTAACAGTGTTTTGGTTTCTTGCTTATATCTCGAAAACAGTTACTCCTATCAATTTTTATCTTTTTACTAAAATTCAAGCTGATAAAATTTCCTACAAAATAGTTATTTGCATTTTTCATGTAGGACTAACCATAAGCGAGATATAAGTTTGAAAATAATTAATATTTAAAAAAAAAGTGCTTTAACAGAAAATGTCTTGTGATTTAAAATACACTTAATTTATTAGGTCCAATACTTTATTAGAAGAAAAAGGGGGTGACATATAAGTCACTGAAGTCTTCAGAGTCGATTGTAAATGCTGCATTTTCGTCTTCGTCTCAAACATTGAAAACTGAATTACATTTTTGTTCTGAAACGGTAACAGTTTTCACTTTGGTTTTTTGCTTATATCTCGAAAACAATTACTCCTATCAGTTTTTATTTTTTTTTTCAAAATAAAGCTGATAAAATTTTCTACAAAATAGTTATTTGCATTTTTCTTGTAGGACCAACCATAAGCGAGTTATAAAGTTGGATATAAATAATATTTAACAAAAACTTGCTTAAAAATTAAATGTTTGAAATACTGAAATTAAACTAAATTAATTGTGTCTAACACTTTAGTAGAGAAAAAAGAAAAAGACATAAAAGTCACCAAAGTCTTCAGAATCGTTTTTAGTCGTCATATTAATAACAATAACATTAATAATAATAATACTAATAGTACTAAATTTGCTTACATGCAAACGCTTAATTCAGGTAACAATTTTTTGGTTTCTTGCTTATATCTCGAAAACAGTTACTCCTATCAATTTTTATCTTTTTACTAAAATTAAAGCTGATAAAATTTCCTACAAAATAGTTAATTGCATTTTTAATGTAGAACTAACCATAAGCGAGATATAAGTTTGAAAATAATTAAAATTTAAAAAAAAGTGCTTCAACAGAAAATGTCTTGTGATTTAAAATACACTTAATTTATTGGGTCCAATACTTTATTAGAAGAAAAAAGAGGTGACAGAAAGGTCACTGAAGTCTTCAGAGTCGATTGTAAATGCTGCATTTTCGTCTTCGTCTCAAACATTGAAAACTGAATTACATTTTTGTTCTGAAACGGTAACAGTTTTCACTTTGGTTTTTTGCTTATATCTCGAAAACAATTACTCCTATCAGTTTTTATTTTTTTTTTCAAAATAAAGCTGATAAAATTTTCTACAAAATAGTTATTTGCATTTTTCTTGTAGGACCAACCATAAGCGAGTTATAAAGTTGGATATAAATAATATTTAACAAAAACTTGCTTAAAAATTAAATGTTTGAAATACTGAAATTAAACTAAATTAATTGTGTCTAACACTTTAGTAGAGAAAAAAGAAAAAGACATAAAAGTCACCAAAGTCTTCAGAATCGTTTTTAGTCGTCATATTAATAACAATAACATTAATAATAATAATACTAATAGTACTAAATTTGCTTACATGCAAACGCTTAATTCAGGTAACAATTTTTTGGTTTCTTGCTTATATCTCGAAAACAGTTACTCCTATCAATTTTTATCTTTTTACTAAAATTAAAGCTGATAAAATTTCCTACAAAATAGTTAATTGCATTTTTAATGTAGAACTAACCATAAGCGAGATATAAGTTTGAAAATAATTAAAATTTAAAAAAAAGTGCTTCAACAGAAAATGTCTTGTGATTTAAAATACACTTAATTTATTGGGTCCAATACTTTATTAGAAGAAAAAAGAGGTGACAGAAAGGTCACTGAAGTCTTTAGAGTCGTTTGTAAATGCTGCATTTTCGTCTTCGTCTCAAACATTGAAAACTGAATTACATTTTTGTTCTGAAACGGTAACAGTTTTTACTTTGGTTTTTTGCTTATATCTCGAAAACAGTTACTCCCATCAATTTTTATCTTTCTTTCAAAATTAAAGCTGATAACATTTCCTACAAAATAGTTATTTGCATTTTTCTTGTAGGACCAACCATAAGCGAGTTATAGAGTTGGATATAAATAATATTTAACAAAAATTTGCTTTAAATAAAATGTTTGAAAAACCGAAATTAAACTAAATTAATTGAGTCTAACACTTTAGTAGAGAAAAAAGAAAAAGACATAAAAGTCACCAAAGTCTTCAGAATCGTTTTTAGTCGTCATATTAATAACAATAACATTAATAATAATAATACTAATAGTACTAAATCTGCTTATATGCAAGCGCTTTATTAAGGTAACAGTTTTTTGGTTTCTTGCTTATATCTCGAAAACAGTTACTCCTATGAATTTTTGTCTTTCTTTCAAAATTAAAGCTGATAAAATATTCTACAAAACAGTTATTTGCATTTTTCTTGTAGGACCAACCATAAGCGAGTTATAGAGTTGGATATAAATAATATTTAACAAAAATTTGCTTTAAAATAAAATGTTTGAAAAACTGAAATTAAACTAATTTAACTGTGTCTAACACTTTAGTAGAGGAAAAAGAAGAAGACATAAAAGTCACTAAAGGTTTCAAAGTTGTTTTTAATCGTCATATTAATAACAATAACATTAATAATAATAATACTAATAGTACTAAATTTGCTTATATGCAAACGCTTAATTAAGGTAACAGTGTTTTGGTTTCTTGCTCATATCTCGAAAACAGTTACTCCTATCAACTTTTATCTTTTTACTAAAATTCAAGCTGATAAAATTTTCTACAAAATAATTATTTGCATTTTTTATGTAGGACTAACCATAAGCGAGATATAAGATTGAAAATAATTAATATTTAAAAAAGAAGTGCTTTAACAGAAAATGTCTTGTGATTTAAAATACACTTAATTTATTAGGTCCAATACTTTATTAGAAAAAAAGGGGGTGACATATAAGTCACTGAAGTCTTCAGAGTCGATTTTAAATGCTGCATTTTCGTCTTCGTCTCAAACATTGAAAACTGAATTACATTTTTGTTCTGAAACGGTAACAGTTTTTACTTTGGTTTTTTGCTTATATCTCGAAAACAGTTACTCCTATTAATTTTTATCTTTCTTTCAAAATTAAAGCTGATAACATTTCCTACAAAATAGTTATTTGCATTTTTCTTGTAGGACCAACCATAAGCGAGTTATAAAGTTGGATATAAATAATATTTAACAAAAACTTGCTTAAAAATAAAATGTTTGAAATACTGATATTAAACTAAATTAATTGTGTCTAACACTTTAGTAGAGAAAAAAGAAAAGGACATAAAAGTCACCAAAGTCTTCAGAATCGTTTTTAGTCGTCATATTAATAACAATAACATTAATAATAATAATACTAATAGTACTAAATCTGCTTATATGCAAGCGCTTTATTAAGGTAACAGTTTTTTGGTTTCTTGCTTATATCTCGAAAACAGTTACTCCTATGAATTTTTGTCTTTCTTTCAAAATTAAAGCTGATAAAATATTCAATAGAATAGTTATTTGCATTTTTCTTGTAGGACCAACCATAAGCGAGTTATAGAGTTGGATATAAATAATATTTAACAAAAATTTGCTTTAAAATAAAATGTTTGAAAAACTGAAATTAAACTAATTTAACTGTGTCTAACACTTTAGTAGAGAACAAAGGAAAAGACATAAAAGTCACTAAAGGTTTCAGAGTTGTCTTTAGTTGTCATATTAATAACAATAACATTAATAATAATAATACTAATAGTACTAAATTTGCTTATATGCAAACGCTTAATTAAGGTAACAGTGTTTTGGTTTCTTGCTTATATCTCGAAAACAGTTACTCCTATCAATTTTTATCTTTTTACTAAAATTCAAGCTGATAAAATTTCCTACAAAATAGTTATTTGCATTTTTCATGTAGGACTAACCATAAGCGAGATATATGATTGAAAATAATTAATATTTAAAAAAAAAGTGCTTTAACAGAAAATGTCTTGTGATTTAAAATACACTTAATTTATTGGGTCCAATACTTTATTAGAAGAAAAAGGAAGTGACATAAAAGTCACTGAAGTCTTCAGAGTCGTTTTTAAATGCTGCAGTTTCGTCTTCGTCTCAAACATTGAAAACCGAATTACATTTTTGTTCAGTAACAGTCACAGTTTTCTTATTGGTTTTTTGCTTATATCTCGAAAACAGTTACTCCTATCAATTTTTATCTTTCTTTCAAAATTAAAGCTGATAAAATTTCCTACAAAATAATTATTTGCATTTTTCTTGTAGGACCAACCATAAGCGAGTTATAGAGTTGGATATAAATAATATTTAACAAAAATTTGCTTTAAAATAAAATGTTTGAAAAACTGAAATTAAACTAATTTAATTGTGTCTAACACTTTAGTAGAGGAAAAAGAAGAAGACATAAAAGTCACTAAAGGTTTCAAAGTTGTCTTTAATCGTCATATTAATAACAATAACATTAATAATAATAATACAAATAGTACTAAATTTGCTTATATGCAAACGCATAATTAAGGTAACAGTGTTTTGGTTTCTTGCTCATATCTCGAAAACAGTTACTCCTATCAATTTTTATCTTTTTACTAAAATTCAAGCTGATAAAATTTCCTACAAAATAGTTATTTGCATTTTTTATGTAGGACTAACCATAAGCGAGATATAAGATTGAAAATAATTAATATTTAAAAAAGAAGTGCTTTAACAGAAAATGTCTTGTGATTTAAAATACACTTAATTTATTAGGTCCAATACTTTATTAGAAAAAAAAGGGGGTGACATATAAGTCACTGAAGTCTTCAGAGTCGATTTTAAATGCTGCATTTTCGTCTTCGTCTCAAACATTGAAAACTGAATTACATTTTTGTTCTGAAACGGTAACAGTTTTTACTTTGGTTTTTTGCTTATATCTCGAAAACGGTTACTCCTATCAATTTTTATCTTTCTTTCAAAATTAAAGCTGATAACATTTCCTACAAAATAGTTATTTGCATTTTTCTTGTAGGACCAACCATAAGCGAGTTATAAAGTTAGATATAAATAATATTTAACAAAAACTTGCTTAAAAATAAAATGTTTGAAATACTGAAATTAAACTAAATTAATTGTGTCTAACACTTTAGTAGAGAAAAAAGAAAAAGACATAAAAGTCACCAAAGTCTTCAGAATCGTTTTTAGTCGTCATATTAATAACAATAACATTAATAATAATAATACTAACAGTACTAAATCTGCTTATATGCAAGCGCTTTATTAAGGTAACAGTTTTTTGGTTTCTTGCTTATATCTCGAAAACAGTTACTCCTATGAATTTTTGTCTTTCTTTCAAAATTAAAGCTGATAAAATATTCTACAAAATAGTTATTTGCATTTTTCTTGTAGAACCAACCATAAGCGAGTTATAGAGTTGGATATAAATAATATATAACAAAAATTTGCTTTAAAATAAAATGTTTGAAAAACTGAAATTAAACTAATTTAACTGTGTCTAACACTTTAGTAGAGGAAAAAGGAAAAGACATAAAAGTCACTAAAGGTTTCAGAGTTGTCTTTAGTTGTCATATTAATAACAATAACATTAATAATAATAATACTAATAGTACTAAATTTGCTTATATGCAAACGCTTAATTAAGGTAACAGTGTTTTGGTTTCTTGCTTATATCTCGAAAACAGTTACTCCTATCAATTTTTATCTTTTTACTAAAATTCAAGCTGATAAAATTTCCTACAAAATAGTTATTTGCATTTTTCATGTAGGACTAACCATAAGCGAGATATAAGTTTGAAAATAATTAATATTTAAAAAAAAAGTGCTTTAACAGAAAATGTCTTGTGATTTAAAATACACTTAATTTATTAGGTCCAATACTTTATTAGAAGAAAAAGGGGGTGACATATAAGTCACTGAAGTCTTCAGAGTCGATTGTAAATGCTGCATTTTCGTCTTCGTCTCAAACATTGAAAACTGAATTACATTTTTGTTCTGAAACGGTAACAGTTTTTACTTTGGTTTTTTGCTTATATCTCGAAAACAATTACTCCTATCAGTTTTTATTTTTTTTTTTAAATAAAGCTGATAAAATTTCCTACAAAATAGTTATTTGCATTTTTCTTGTAGGACCAACCATAAGCGAGTTATAAAGTTGGATATAAATAATATTTAACAAAAACTTGCTTAAAAATTAAATGTTTGAAATACTGAAATTAAACTAAATTAATTGTGTCTAACACTTTAGTAGAGAAAAAAGAAAAAGACATAAAAGTTACCAAAGTCTTCAGAATCGTTTTTAGTCGTCATATTAATTTCAGTATTTCAAACATTTAATTTTTAAGCAAGTTTTTGTTAAATATTATTTATATCCAACTTTATAACTCGCTGATGGTTGGTCCTACAAGAAAAATGCAAATAACTATTTTGTAGGAAATTTTATCAGCTTTATTTTGAAAAAAAGATAAAAACTGATAGGAGTAATTGTTTTCGAGATATAAGCAAAAAACCAAAGTGAAAACTGTTTCCGTTTCAGAACAATAATGTAATTCAGTTTTCAATGTTTGAGACGAAGTCGAAAATGCAGCATTTACAATCGACTCTGAAGACTTCAGTGACTTATATGTCACCCCCTTTTTCTTCTAATAAAGTATTGGACCTAATAAATTAAGTGTATTTTAAATCACAAGACATTTTCTGTTAAAGCACTTTTTTTTTAAATATTAATTATTTTCAAACTTATATCTCGCTTATGGTTAGTCCTACATGAAAAATGCAAATAACTATTTTGTAGGAAATTTTATCAGCTTGAATTTTAGTAAAAAGATAAAAATTGATAGGAGTAACTGTTTTCGAGATATAAGCAAGAAACCAAAACACTGTTACCTTAATTAAGCGTTTGCATATAAGCAAATTTAGTACTACTAGTATTATTATTATTAATGTTATTGTTATTAATATGACAACTAAAGACAACTCTGAAACCTTTAGTGACTTTTATGTCTTTTCCTTTTTCCTCTACTAAAGTGTTAGACACAGTTAAATTATTTTAATTTCAGTTTTTCAAACATTTTATTTTAAAGCAAATTTTTGTGATATATTATTTATATCCAACTCTATAACTCGCTTATGGTTGGTCCTACAAGAAAAATGCAAATAACTATTTTGTAGGAAATTTTATCAGCTTTAATTTTGAAAGAAAGATAAAAATTGATGGAAGTAACTGTTTTCGAGATATAAGCAAAAAACCAATAAGAAAACTGTGACTGTTACTGAACAAAAATGTAATTCGGTTTTCAATGTTTGAGACGAAGACGAAACTGCAGCATTTAAAAACGACTCTGAAGACTTCAGTGACTTTTATGTCACTTCCTTTTTCTTCTAATAAAGTATTGGACCCAATAAATTAAGTGTATTTTAAATCACAAGACATTTTCTGTTAAAGCACTTTTTTTTTAAATATTAATTATTTTCAATCATATATCTCGCTTATGGTTAGTCCTACATGAAAAATGCAAATAACTATTTTATAGGAAATTTTATCAGCTTGAATTTTAGTAAAAAGATAAAAATTGATAGGAGTAACTGTTTTCGAGATATAAGCAAGAAACCAAAACACTGTTACCTTAATTAAGCGTTTGCATATAAGCAAATTTAGTACTATTAGTATTATTATTATTAATGTTATTGTTATTAATATGACAACTAAAGACAACTCTAAAACCTTTAGTGACTTTTATGTCTTTTCCTTTTTCCTCTACTAAAGTGTTAGACACAATTAAATTAGTTTAATTTCAGTTTTTCAAACATTTTATTTTAAAGCAAATTTTTGTTAAAAATTATTTATATCCAACTCTATAACTCGCTTATGGTTGGTCCTACAAGAAAAATGCAAACAACTATTTTGTAGGAAGCTTTATCAGCTTTAATTTTAAAAGAATGATAGAAATTGATAGGAGTAACTGTTTTCGAGATATAAGCAAGAAACCAAAAAACTGTTACCTTAATAAAGCGCTTGCATATAAGCAGATTTAGTACTATTAGTATTATTATTATTAATGTTATTGTTATTAATATGACGACTAAAAACGATTCTGAAGACTTTGGTGACTTTTATGTCTTTTTCTTTTTTCTCTACTAAAGTGTTAGACACAATTAATTTAGTTTAATTTCAGTTTTTCAAACATTTTATTTTTAAGCAAGTTTTTGTTAAATAATATTTATATCCAACTTTATAACTCGCTTATGGTTGGTCCTACAAGAAAAATGCAAATAACTATTTTGTAGGAAATGTTATCAGCTTTAATTTTGAAAAAAAGATAAAAATTGATAGGAGTAACTGTTTTCGAGATATAAGCAAAAAACCAAAGTAAAAACTGTTACCGTTTCAGAACAAAAATGTAATTCAGTTTTCAATGTTTGAGACGAAGACGAAAATGCAGCATTTAAAATCGACTCTGAAGACTTCAGTGACTTATATGTCACCCCCTTTTTTTTTTAATAAAGTATTGGACTTAATAAATTAAGTGTATTTTAAATCACAAGACATTTTCTGTTAAAGCACTTCTTTTTTAAATATTAATTATTTTCAATCTTATATCTCGCTTATGGTTAGTCCTACATAAAAAATGCAAATAACTATTTTGTAGGAAATTTTATCAGCTTAAATTTTAGTAAAAAAATAAAAATTGATAGGAGTAACTGTTTTCGAGATATGAGCAAGAAACCAAAACACTGTTACCTTAATTAAGCGTTTGCATATAAGCAAATTTTGTACTATTAGTATTATTATTATTAATGTTATTGTTATTAATATGACGATTAAAGACAACTTTGAAACCTTTAGTGACTTTTATGTCTTCTTCTTTTTCCTCTACTAAAGTGTTAGACACAATTAAATTTGTTTAATTTCAGTTTTTCAAACATTTTATTTTAAAGCAAATTTTTGTTAAATATTATTTATATCCAACTCTATAACTCGCTTATGGTTGGTCCTACAAGAAAAATGCAAATAACTATTTTGTAGGAAATTTTATCAGCTTTAATTTTGACAGAAAAATAAAAATTGATAGGAGTAACTGTTTTCGAGATATAAGCAAAAAACCAATAAGAAAACTGTGACTGTTACTGAACAAAAATGTAATTCAGTTTTCAATGTTTGAGACGAAGACGAAACTGCAGCATTTAAAAACGACTCTGAAGACTTCAGTGACTTTTATGTCACTTCCTTTTTCTTCTAAAAAAGTATTGGACCCAATAAATTAAGTGTATTTTAAATCACAAGACATTTTCTGTTAAAGCACTTTTTTTTTAAATATTAATTATTTTCAATCATATATCTCGCTTATGGTTAGTCCTACATGAAAAATGCAAATAACTATTTTGTAGGAAATTTTATCAGCTTGAATTTTAGTAAAAAGATAAAAATTGATAGGAGTAACTGTTTTCGAGATATAAGCAAGAAACCAAAACACTGTTACCTTAATAAAGCGCTTGCATAAAAGCAGATTTAGTACTATTAGTATTATTATTATTAACGTTATTGTTATTAATATGACGACTAAAAACGATTCTGAAGACGTTGGTGACTTTTATGTCTTTTTCTTTTTTCTCTACTAAAGTGTTAGACTCAATTAATTTAGTTTAATTTCGGTTTTTCAAACATTTTATTTAAAGCAAATTTTTGTTAAATATTATTTATATCCAACTCTATAACTCGCTTATGGTTGGTCCTACAAGAAAAATGCAAACAACTATTTTGTAGGAAGCTTTATCAGCTTTAATTTTAAAAGAATGATAGAAATTGATAGGAGTAACTGTTTTCGAGATATAAGCAAAAAACCAATAAGAAAACTGTAACAGTTACTGAACAAAAATGTAATTCAGTTTTCAATGTTTGAGACGAAGACGAAAATGCAGCATTTACAAACGACTCTAAAGACTTCAGTGACCTTTCTGTCACCTCTTTTTTCTTCTAATAAAGTATTGGACCCTATAAATTAAGTGTATTTTAAATCACAAGACATTTTCCGTTGAAGCACTTTTTTTTAAATTTTAATTATTTTCAAACTTATATCTCGCTTATGGTTAGTCCTACATTAAAAATGCAATTAACTATTTTGTAGGAAATTTTATCAGCTTTAATTTTAGTAAAAAGATAAAAATTGATAGGAGTAACTGTTTTCGAGATATAAGCAAGAAACCAAAACACTGTTACCTTAATTAAACGTTTGCATATAAGCAAATTTAGTACTATTAGTATTATTATTATTAATGTTATTGTTATTAATATTACGATTAAAGACAACTTTGAAACCTTTAGTGACTTTTATGTCTTCTTCTTTTTCCTCTACTAAAGTGTTAGACACAATTAAATTAGTTTAATTTCAGTTTTTCAAACATTTTATTTTAAAGCAAATTTTTGTTAAATATTATTTATATCCAACTCTATAACTCGCTTATGGTTGGTCCTACAAGAAAAATGCAAATAACTATTTTGTAAGAAATTTTATCAGCTTTAATTTTGAAAAAAAGATAAAAATTGATAGGAGTAACTGTTTTCGAGATATAAGCAAAAAACCAATAAGAAAACTGTGACTGTTACTGAACAAAAATGTAATTCGGTTTTCAATGTTTGAGACGAAGACGAAACTGCAGCATTTAAAAACGACTCTGAAGACTTCAGTGACTTTTATGTCACTTCCTTTTTCTTCTAATAAAGTATTGGACCCAATAAATTAAGTGTATTTTAAATCACAAGACATTTTCTGTTAAAGCACTTTTTTTTTAAATATTAATAATTTTCAATCATATATCTCGCTTATGGTTAGTCCTACATGAAAAATGCAAATAACTATTTTGTAGGAAATTTTATCAGCTTGAATTTTAGTAAAAAGATAAAAATTGATTGGAGTAACTGTTTTCGAGATATAAGCAAGAAACCAAAACACTGTTACCTTAATTAAGCGTTTGCATATAAGCAAATTTAGTACTATTAGTATTATTATTATTATTAATGTTATTGTTATTAATATGACAACTAAAGACAACTCTGAAACCTTTAGTGACTTTTATGTCTTTTTCTTTTTTCTCTACTAAAGTGTTAGACATAGTTAAATTAGTTTAATTTCAGTTTTTCAAACATTTTATTTTAAAGCAAATTTTTGTTAAATATTATTTATATCCAACTCTATAACTCGCTTATGGTTGGTCCTACAAGAAAAATGCAAATAACTATTTTGTAGAATATTTTATCAGCTTTAATTTTGAAAGAAAGACAAAAATTCATAGGAGTAACTGTTTTCGAGATATAAGCAAGAAACCAAAAAACTGTTACCTTAATAAAGCGCTTGCATATAAGCAGATTTAGTACTATTAGTATTATTATTATTAATGTTATTGTTATTAATATGACGACTAAAAACGATTCTGAAGACTTTGGTGACTTTTATGTCTTTTTCTTTTTTCTCTACTAAAGTGTTAGACACAATTAATTTAGTTTAATTTCAGTTTTTCAAACATTTTATTTTTAAGCAAGTTTTTGTTAAATAATATTTATATCCAACTTTATAACTCGCTTATGGTTGGTCCTACAAGAAAAATGCAAATAACTATTTTGTAGGAAATGTTATCAGCTTTAATTTTGAAAAAAAGATAAAAATTGATAGGAGTAACTGTTTTCGAGATATAAGCAAAAAACCAAAGTAAAAACTGTTACCGTTTCAGAACAAAAATGTAATTCAGTTTTCAATGTTTGAGACGAAGACGAAAATGCAGCATTTAAAATCGACTCTGAAGACTTCAGTGACTTATATGTCACCCCCTTTTTTTTTTAATAAAGTATTGGACTTAATAAATTAAGTGTATTTTAAATCACAAGACATTTTCTGTTAAAGCACTTCTTTTTTAAATATTAATTATTTTCAATCTTATATCTCGCTTATGGTTAGTCCTACATAAAAAATGCAAATAACTATTTTGTAGGAAATTTTATCAGCTTAAATTTTAGTAAAAAAATAAAAATTGATAGGAGTAACTGTTTTCGAGATATGAGCAAGAAACCAAAACACTGTTACCTTAATTAAGCGTTTGCATATAAGCAAATTTTGTACTATTAGTATTATTATTATTAATGTTATTGTTATTAATATGACGATTAAAGACAACTTTGAAACCTTTAGTGACTTTTATGTCTTCTTCTTTTTCCTCTACTAAAGTGTTAGACACAATTAAATTTGTTTAATTTCAGTTTTTCAAACATTTTATTTTAAAGCAAATTTTTGTTAAATATTATTTATATCCAACTCTATAACTCGCTTATGGTTGGTCCTACAAGAAAAATGCAAATAACTATTTTGTAGGAAATTTTATCAGCTTTAATTTTGACAGAAAAATAAAAATTGATAGGAGTAACTGTTTTCGAGATATAAGCAAAAAACCAATAAGAAAACTGTGACTGTTACTGAACAAAAATGTAATTCAGTTTTCAATGTTTGAGACGAAGACGAAACTGCAGCATTTAAAAACGACTCTGAAGACTTCAGTGACTTTTATGTCACTTCCTTTTTCTTCTAAAAAAGTATTGGACCCAATAAATTAAGTGTATTTTAAATCACAAGACATTTTCTGTTAAAGCACTTTTTTTTTAAATATTAATTATTTTCAATCATATATCTCGCTTATGGTTAGTCCTACATGAAAAATGCAAATAACTATTTTGTAGGAAATTTTATCAGCTTGAATTTTAGTAAAAAGATAAAAATTGATAGGAGTAACTGTTTTCGAGATATAAGCAAGAAACCAAAACACTGTTACCTTAATAAAGCGCTTGCATAAAAGCAGATTTAGTACTATTAGTATTATTATTATTAACGTTATTGTTATTAATATGACGACTAAAAACGATTCTGAAGACGTTGGTGACTTTTATGTCTTTTTCTTTTTTCTCTACTAAAGTGTTAGACTCAATTAATTTAGTTTAATTTCGGTTTTTCAAACATTTTATTTAAAGCAAATTTTTGTTAAATATTATTTATATCCAACTCTATAACTCGCTTATGGTTGGTCCTACAAGAAAAATGCAAACAACTATTTTGTAGGAAGCTTTATCAGCTTTAATTTTAAAAGAATGATAGAAATTGATAGGAGTAACTGTTTTCGAGATATAAGCAAAAAACCAATAAGAAAACTGTAACAGTTACTGAACAAAAATGTAATTCAGTTTTCAATGTTTGAGACGAAGACGAAAATGCAGCATTTACAAACGACTCTAAAGACTTCAGTGACCTTTCTGTCACCTCTTTTTTCTTCTAATAAAGTATTGGACCCTATAAATTAAGTGTATTTTAAATCACAAGACATTTTCCGTTGAAGCACTTTTTTTTAAATTTTAATTATTTTCAAACTTATATCTCGCTTATGGTTAGTCCTCCATTAAAAATGCAATTAACTATTTTGTAGGAAATTTTATCAGCTTTAATTTTAGTAAAAAGATAAAAATTGATAGGAGTAACTGTTTTCGAGATATAAGCAAGAAACCAAAACACTGTTACCTTAATTAAGCGTTTGCATATAAGCAAATTTAGTACTATTAGTATTATTATTATTAATGTTATTGTTATTAATATTACGATTAAAGACAACTTTGAAACCTTTAGTGACTTTTATGTCTTCTTCTTTTTCCTCTACTAAAGTGTTAGACACAATTAAATTAGTTTAATTTCAGTTTTTCAAACATTTTATTTTAAAGCAAATTTTTGTTAAATATTATTTATATCCAACTCTATAACTCGCTTATGGTTGGTCCTACAAGAAAAATGCAAATAACTATTTTGTAAGAAATTTTATCAGCTTTAATTTTGAAAAAAAGATAAAAATTGATAGGAGTAACTGTTTTCGAGATATAAGCAAAAAACCAATAAGAAAACTGTGACTGTTACTGAACAAAAATGTAATTCGGTTTTCAATGTTTGAGACGAAGACGAAACTGCAGCATTTAAAAACGACTCTGAAGACTTCAGTGACTTTTATGTCACTTCCTTTTTCTTCTAATAAAGTATTGGACCCAATAAATTAAGTGTATTTTAAATCACAAGACATTTTCTGTTAAAGCACTTTTTTTTTAAATATTAATAATTTTCAATCATATATCTCGCTTATGGTTAGTCCTACATGAAAAATGCAAATAACTATTTTGTAGGAAATTTTATCAGCTTGAATTTTAGTAAAAAGATAAAAATTGATTGGAGTAACTGTTTTCGAGATATAAGCAAGAAACCAAAACACTGTTACCTTAATTAAGCGTTTGCATATAAGCAAATTTAGTACTATTAGTATTATTATTATTATTAATGTTATTGTTATTAATATGACAACTAAAGACAACTCTGAAACCTTTAGTGACTTTTATGTCTTTTTCTTTTTTCTCTACTAAAGTGTTAGACATAGTTAAATTAGTTTAATTTCAGTTTTTCAAACATTTTATTTTAAAGCAAATTTTTGTTAAATATTATTTATATCCAACTCTATAACTCGCTTATGGTTGGTCCTACAAGAAAAATGCAAATAACTATTTTGTAGAATATTTTATCAGCTTTAATTTTGAAAGAAAGACAAAAATTCATAGGAGTAACTGTTTTCGAGATATAAGCAAGAAACCAAAAAACTGTTACCTTAATAAAGCGCTTGCATATAAGCAGATTTAGTACTATTAGTATTATTATTATTAATGTTATTGTTATTAATATGACGACTAAAAACGATTCTGAAGACTTTGGTGACTTTTATGTCTTTTTCTTTTTTCTCTACTAAAGTGTTAGACACAATTAATTTAGTTTAATTTCAGTTTTTCAAACATTTTATTTTTAAGCAAGTTTTTGTTAAATAATATTTATATCCAACTTTATAACTCGCTTATGGTTGGTCCTACAAGAAAAATGCAAATAACTATTTTGTAGGAAATGTTATCAGCTTTAATTTTGAAAAAAAGATAAAAATTGATAGGAGTAACTGTTTTCGAGATATAAGCAAAAAACCAAAGTAAAAACTGTTACCGTTTCAGAACAAAAATGTAATTCAGTTTTCAATGTTTGAGACGAAGACGAAAATGCAGCATTTAAAATCGACTCTGAAGACTTCAGTGACTTATATGTCACCCCCTTTTTTTCTAATAAAGTATTGGACCTAATAAATTAAGTGTATTTTAAATCACAAGACATTTTCTGTTAAAGCACTTCTTTTTTAAATATTAATTATTTTCAATTTTATATCTCGCTTATGGTTAGTCCTACATAAAAAATGCAAATAATTATTTTGTAGGAAATTTTATCAGCTTGAATTTTAGTAAAAAGATAAAAGTTGATAGGAGTAACTGTTTTCGAGATATGAGCAAGAAACCAAAACACTGTTACCTTAATTAAGCGTTTGCATATTAGCAAATTTAGTACTATTAGTATTATTATTATTAATGTTATTGTTATTAATATGACGATTAAAGACAACTTTGAAATCTTTAGTGACTTTTATGTCGTCTTCTTTTTCCTCTACTAAAGTGTTAGACACAATTAAATTAGTTTAATTTCAGTTTTTCAAACATTTTATTTTAAAGCAAATTTTTGTTAAATATTATTTATATCCAACTCTATAACTCGCTTATGGTTGGTCGTACAAGAAAAATGCAAATAACTATTTTGTAGGAAATTTTATCAGCTTTAATTTTGAAAGAAAGATAAAAATTGATAGGAGTAACTGTTTTCGAGATATAAGCAAAAAACCAATAAGAAAACTGTGACTGTTACTGAACAAAAATGTAATTCGGTTTTCAATGTTTGAGACGAAGACGAAACTGCAGCATTTAAAAGCGACTCTGAAGACTTTAGTGACTTTTATGTCACTTCCTTTTTCTTCTAATAAAGTATTGGACCCAATAAATTAAGTGTATTTTAAATCACAAGACATTTTCTGTTAAAGCACTTTTTTTTTAAATATTAATTATTTTCAATCATATATCTCGCTTATGGTTAGTCCTACATGAAAAATGCAAATAACTATTTTGTAGGAAATTTTATCAGCTTGAATTTTAGTAAAAAGATAAAAATTGATAGGAGTAACTGTTTTCGAGATATAAGCAAGAAACCAAAACACTGTTACCTTAATTAAGCGTTTGCATATAAGCAAATTTAGAACTATTAGTATTATTATTATTAATGTTATTGTTATTAATATGACAACTAAAGACAACTCTGAAACCTTTAGTGACTTTTATGTCTTTTCGTTTTTTCTCTACTAAAGTGTTAGACACAGTAAAATTAGTTTAATTTCAGTTTTTCAAACATTTTATTTTAAAGCAAATTTTTGTTAAATATTAAAAACTATAAATTGGCTTAGATTGCCTAAAAACACAGATCACACATGATCTTTTGCATAAAAATGAGAAAACGCTCATGTAACACACAAAATAAGCTCCATTTTTCCTTTTTAAAAGTATTATTATTATTATTACTTTTGTTACTATTACTATTATTATTATTATTATTATTATTATTATTATTATTATTGTTATTATTATTATTATTATTATTATTATTATTATTATTATTATTATTATTATTATTATTATTATTATTATTATTAAAAACTTATATTAAACAGACAGAAAACGTCGTATTCTGACACAACTTAAAACACAGATCACACATGATCTTTTGCATAGAAATGAGAAAACGCTCATATAACACAAAATAAGCTTCATTTTGGCTTAGAAAACTAAGCTTACTTTTACTACTACTATTGTTTTTATTTTTATTATTATTATTATTATTACTATTATTTTTATTATTATTATTACTATTATTATTATTATTATTATTATTATTATTATTATTATTATTAATATTATTATTATTAAAGACCGATTATAACTTTTGTATAGTAAATGTTTTTATACCAGTTTTAAAATGAGTTATTAATTTTAGACAATTTCTTGCCTAAAAACACAGATCACAGATGATCTCTTGCATAGAAATGAGAAAACGCTCAGATAACACAAAATAAGCATCATTTTTGTTTAGAAAAACTAAGCTTTAATTTAGAAAGAAATTTATTATTATAAGTATTATTATCATTATTATTATTATTATTATTATTATTATTATTATTATTATTATTATTATTATTATTATTATTATTATTATTATTATTATTATTAAAAACTTATATTAAACAGACAGAAAACGTTATTATTAATAATATTATTATTAACTTTTGTATAGTAAATGTTTTTATACCAGTTTTAAAATGAGTTATTAATTTTAGACAACTTCTTGCCTAAAAATACTGATCACAGATGATTTCTTGCATAGAAATGAGAAAGCGCTCATATAACACACAAAATAAGCTTCATTTTTGCTTAGAAAACTAAGCTTACTTTTATTTCTATTATTATTTTTATTATTATTATTATTATTATTATTATTATTATTATTATTATTATTATTATTATTATTATTATTATTATTATTGTTATTATTATTATTATTATTATTGTTATTATTATTATTATTATTAAAAACTTATATTAAACAGACAGAAAACGTCGTATTCTGACACAAAAAAACGAATTACGTTATAGACTTGACGAGAACGGCGTATCTCGGACTCTTATAGGACTCTTATAGGGTCAAAAATTATCAGTTTGGATTAAAACAAATTATTTTTGTTGACTCTCAGTCTGAATTGTTCATCAGTTCAAACAAAAACGGCTTACTTTAGACGATCTTTTGCTTTGAACAAGAAAACTTACATCGAACAGACTAAAAACGTATTAATCTGGCATAAAAGAGCAATTTATGTATCACTTTGGATAAAGGCAGCTAATCCTATTCGTTTCATTGCTTAAAATAGACAAAATTGTTAATAAATCTAACAAAAACGCTGTATTCTAGCACAAAATACTAATTACCTTATAGTTTCGACGAGAATAGCTTATTTGGAATGATTCTATGCTTCCAAACGAGTAAATTTTCAATAAACAGATGCCAAACATCATGTTTTGTCCTATAAAGACATTTTATATTGCAGTTTGTATTAAAACAAAATATTTTCGTTGATTCTTTGTTAGAAGCAGCAAACCTAACATTAAAGAATCTGAAAACATTGTATTCGGACACAAACCACCGAATTTTGTTTCAGTTTAGACAAAAACGGTTGATTTTCGACGATATTTTGCTTTGAACAAAAAAGCTTATAACAAACTGACTAAAAACGTCTTATTTTAGCACAAAACAAAAGATTTGCGTTATAGTCTTAAAGCTGATTCATGCCACAGTTTGGATGAAACCCAATTATTTTTGTTAATTCATTGTTACAAACAAGAAACCTTACATCAAAGAAACTGAAAACCCCTTATTTAGGCACAGAAATTCGAATTACGTTTCAGTCTGGACAAAAACTGCTTATTTTAGACGATCCTTTGTTTTGAACACGAAAACTTACATTAAAAAGATTAAAAACGTCTTATTCTGGCTGAAAACTGCAAATTATATATTACTCTAGATAAAAGCAATTTATCCTGATTACTCTTTTACTTAGAATAGAGTAAACTTGTATAAAACTTAATGAAAACTTTAAATTTCGTCTCAAAGAAATAATTTACGTTATAGTTTTGACCAGCACTGTTTATTTCAAACGAAATTATGATTCGAAAGTAATGAACTTTTATGGGGCAGATGCAAAACCACATATTACCATATAAAGCGTTGTTTTAAAGCAAAGTATTACCTTTTGCAACAAGAAATTTCACGTCAAAGAAACTGAAAACTTCGTATCCATACATAAATATCTAATTACGTATCAGTTTAGGCAAATACAGCTTATTTTAAACGATTCCTTGCTATAAACAAGAAAAATTTTATCAAGCATATTGAAAACGTCTTATTCTCGAAAATAAGAGCAAATTATGTATGAGTTTTAACAAAAGCGGATTACTCCGTTTGATTCTATGCTTAGAGTAGAGTAAACTACTATAAAACGTAATGAAAACTCTATATTCAAGCTCAAAAGAACAAATTACGTTATAGTTTTGACAAAAAAAAATATTTCGGACGATTACATACTTCGAAGTAAGCAAACTTTAATTGAACATGTGCAAAAGCTAATACTTTGCTTTAAAATAATGATTTATGTGGTAATATGGTATTTTGCATCTGTCCTATAAAAGTTTACCCGTTTCGCTCCATTGAATCATTAGAAATAAATTATTTTGACACAACAACAACACAAATAATTTGTTTTTGTTTAAACTGTAACATAAGTCGCTTTTATAAAACGAACTAAGACGTTTGGCATCTGTTTAGTGAAAGTTTTCTCGTTTGGGGGCATAAAATCGTTTGAAATTAACAGTTCTGGTCAAAACTATTACGTAAATTATTTCTTTGTATCACTTTAAAGATTTGCGTTATAGTCTTGACGAGAACTGTTAATTTCAAACGATTCTATGCTTTGAAACCAGTATACTTTCACTGAACAGAGGCAAAACGTCTGATTTCGCCTTTAAAAAACGATTTATGTCACAGTTTGGATTAAAACCAATGATTTTCGTTTATTCATTGTTACAAACAAGAAACCTTACATCAAAGAAACTGAAAACCTCTTATTCAGGCCCAGAAAATCAAATTACGTTTCAGTCTGGACACAAATTGCTTATTTTAGACGATTCTTTCTTTTGAACACGAAAACTTACATTAAAAAGATTAAAAACGTTCTATTCTGGCTCAAAACTGCAAATTATGTATTACTTTGGATAAAAGCAGTTTATCCTGATTACTCCTTTGCTTAGAATAGAGCAAACTTGTATAAAACTTAATGAAAACTTTAAATTTCGTCTCAAAGAAATAATTTACGTTATAGTTTTGACCAGAACTGTTAATTTCAAACGATTTTATGCCCCCAAACGAGAAAACTTTCACTAAACAGATGCCAAACGTCTTAGTTCGTTTCATAAAAACGACATGTTACAGTTTAAACAAAAAAATTATTTTCGTTGTTGTGTCAAAATAATTTATTTCGAATGATTCAATGGAGCGAAACGAGTAAACTTTTATAGGACAGATGCAAAATACCATATTACCACATAAATCGTTATTTCAAAGCAAAGTATTAGCTTTTGCACTTGTTCAATTAAAGTTTGCTTACTTCGAAATATGTAGTCGTCCGAAATAATTTTTTTTTTGTCAAAACTATAACGTAATTTGTTCTTTTGAGCTTGAATATAGAGTTTTCATTACGTTTTATAGTAGTTTACTCTACTCTAAGCATAGAATCAAACAGAGTAATCCGCTTTTGTTAAAACTGATACATAATTTGCTCTTATTTTCGAGAATAAGACATTTTCAATATGTTTGATAAAATTTTTCTTGTTTATAGCAAGGAATCGTTTAAAATAAGCTGTATTTGCCTAAACTGATACGTAATTCGATATTTGTGCATGGATACGATGTTTTCAGTTTCTTTGACGTGAAATTTCTTGTTGCAAAAGGTAATAATTTGCTTTAAAACAACGCTTTATATTGTAATATGTGGTTTTGCATCTGCCCCATAAAAGTTCATTAGTTTCGAATTATAAAATCGTTTGAAATAAACAGTGCTGGTCAAAACTATAACGTAAATTATTTCTTTGAGACGAAATTTAAAGTTTTTATTAAGTTTTATACAAGTTTACTCTATTCTAAGTAAAGGAGTAATCAGGATAAATTGCTTTTATCTAGAGTAATATAAAATTTGCAGTTTTCAGCCAGAATAAGACGTTTTTAATCTTTTTAATGTAAGTTTTTGTATTCAAAACAAAGGATCGTCTAAAGTAAGCAGTTTTTGTCCAGACTGAAACGTAATTCGAATTTCTGTGCCTGAATAAGGGGTTTTCAGTTACTTTGATGTAAGGTTTCATGTTTGTAACAATGAATTAACGAAAATAATTGGTTTTTATCCAAACTGTGGCATGAATCGTTTTTAAAAGGCGAAATAAGATGTTTTTCCTCTGTACAGTGAAAGTTTACTCGTTTCAAAGCATAGAACCGTTTGAAATTAACAGCTTTCGTTAAGACTATAACGCAAATCTTTTGTTTTGTGCTAAAATAAGACGTTTTTAGTTAGTTTGATATAAGTTTTCTTGTTCAAAGCAAAATATTGTCGAAAATCAACCGTTTTTGTCTAAACTGATACAAAATTCGGTGGTTTGTGTCCGAATACAAAGTTTTCAGATTCTTTAATGTTAGGTTTGCTGCTTCTAACAAAGAATCAACGAAAATATTTTGTTTTAATACAAACTGCAATATAAAATGTCTTTATAGGACAAAACATGATGTTTGGCATCTGTTTAATAAAAATTTACTCGTATGGAAGCATAGAATCATTCCAAATAAGCTATTCTCGTCGAAACTATAATGTAATTAGTATTTTGTGCTAGAATACAGCGTTTTTGTTAGATTTATTAACAATTTTGTCTATTTTAAGCAATAAAACGAATAGGATTAGCTGCCTTTATCCGAAGTGATACATAAATTGCTCTTTTATGCCAGATTAATACGTTTTTAATCTGTTCGATGTAAGTTTTCTTGTTCAAAGCAAAAGATCGTCTAAAATAAGCCGTTTTTGTTTGAACTGATAAACAATTCAGACTGAGACTCAACAAAAATAATTTGTTTTAATCCAAACTGATACTTTTTGACCCTATAAGAGTCCTATAAGAGTCCGAGATACGCCGATCTCGTCAAGTCTATAACGTAATTCGTTTTTTTGTGTCAGAATACGACGTTTTCTGTCTGTTTAATATAAGTTTTTAATAATAATAATAATAACAATAATAATAACAATAATAGTAATAATAATAATAATATTAATAATAATAATAATGAAAATAATAATAGTAATAAAAGTAAGCTTAGTTTTCTAAGCAAAAATGAAGCTTATTTTGTGTGTTATATGAGCGTTTTCTCATTTCTATGCAAGAAATCATCTGTGATCTGTGTTTTTAGGCAACAAATTGTCTAAAATTAATAACTCATTTTAAAACTGGTATAAAAACATTTACTATACAAAAGTTATAATCAGTTTTTAATAATAATAAAATTAATAATAATAATAATAATAATAATAATAATAATAATAATAATAATAATAATAATAGTAATAGTAACATAAGTAATAATAATAATAATACTTTTAATAAGGAAAAATGGGGCTTATTTTGTGTGTTACATGAGCGTTTTCTCATTTCTATGCAAAAGATCATGTGTGATCTGTGTTTTTAGGCAATCTAACCCATTTTATAGTTTTTAATATTTAACAAAAATTTGCTTTAAAATAAAATGTTTGAAAAACTGAAATTAAACTAAATTAATTGTGTCTAACACTTTAGTAGAGGAAAAAGAAGGAGACATAATAGTCACTAAAGTCTTAGAGTTGTCTTTAGTCGTCATATTAATAACAATAACATTTATAATAACAATACTAGTAGTACTAAATTTGCTTATATGCAAGCGCTTACTTAAGGTAACAGTTTTTTTGTTTTTTGCTTATATCTCGAAAACAGTTACTCCTAACAATTTTTACTTTTTCACCAAAATTAAAGGTGATAAAATTTCCTACAAAATAGTTATTTGCATTTTTCATGTAGAACTAACCATAAGCGAGATATAAGTTTGAAAATAATTAATAATTAAAAAAAAGTGTTTTAACAGAAAATGTCTTGTGATTTAAAATACACTTAATTTATTGGGTCCAATACTTTATTAGAAGAAAAAGGAGGTAACATAAAAGTCACTAAAGTCTTCAGAGTCGTTTTTAAATGCTGCATTTTTGTCTTCGTCTCAAACATTGAAAACTGAATTACATTGTTCAGTAACAGTTACAGTTTTCTTATTGGTTTTTTGCTTATATCTCGAAAACAGTTACTCCTATCAAATTTTATCTTTCTTTCAAAATTAAAGCTGATAAATTTTCCAACAAAATAGTTATTTACATTTTTCTTGTAGGACCAAGAATAAACGAGTTATAGAGTTGGATATAAATAATATTTAACAAAAATTTGCTTTAAAATAAAATGCTTGAAAAACCGAAATTAAACTAAATTAATTGTGTCTAACACTTTAGTAGAGGAAAAAGGAGAAGACATAAAAGTCACTAAATGTTTCAGAGTCGTCTTTAGTCGTCATATTAATAACAATAACATTAATAATAATAATACTAATAGTACTAAATTTGCTTATATGCAAACGCTTAATTAAGGTAACAGTTTTTTGGTTTCTTGCTTATATCTCGAAAACAGTTACTCCTATCAATTTTTATCTTTTTTTCAAAATTAAAGCTGATAAAATTTCCTACAAAATAGTTATTTGCATTTTTTTGTAGGACCAACCATAAGCAAGTTATAGAGTTGGATATAAATAATCTTTAACAAAAATTTGCTTTAAAATAAAATGTTTGAAAAACCGAAATTAAACTAAACTAAGACTAACACTTTAGTAGAGGTAAAAGGAGAAGACATAAAAGTCACCAAAGTCTTGAGAGTCGTTTTTAGTCGTCATATTAATAACAATAACATTAATAATAATAATACTAATATTACTAAATTTGCTTATATGCAAGCGCTTAATTAAAGTAACAGTTTTTTGGTTTCTTGCTTATATCTCGAAAACAGTTACTCCTATCAATTTTTAAATTTTTACTAAAATTAAAGCAAGCTGATAAAATTTTGTACAAAATAGTAATTTGCATTTTTCATGTAGGACTAACCATAAGCGAGATATAAGTTTGAAAATAATTAATATTTAAAAAAAAAGTGCTTTAACAGAAAATGTCTTGTGATTTAAAATACACTTAATTTAATGGGTCCAATACTTTATTAGAAGAAAAAGGAGGAGGCATAAAAGTCACTAAAGTCTTCAGAGTCGATTTTAAATGCTGCATTTTTGTCTTTGTCTCAAACATTGAAAACTGAATTACATTTTTGTTTAGTAACAGTTACAGTTTTCTTATTGGTTTTTTGCTTATATCTCGAAAACAGTTACTCCTATAAAAATAAAAATAAATAAAATGTTTGAAAAACCGAAATTAAACTAAATTAATTAAGACTAACACTTTAGTAGAGGAAAAAAGAGAAGACATAAAAGTCACCAAAGTCTTGAGAGTCGTTTTTAGTCGTCATATTAATAACAATAACATTAATAATAATAATACTAATATTACTAAATTTGCTTATATGCAAGCGGTTAATTAAGGTAACAGTTTCTTGCTTATATCTCAAAAACAGTAACACCTATCAATTGTTATCTTTTTACTAAAATTAAAGCTGATAAAATTTCCTACAAAATAATTATTTGCATTTTTTATGTAAGACTAACCATAAGCGAGATACAATTAATTTAGTTTAATTTCAGTATTTCAAACATTTTATTTTTAAGCAAGTTTTTGTTAAATATTATTTATATCCAACTTTATAACTCGCTTATGGTTGGTCCTTCAAGAAAAATGCAAATAACTATTTTGTAGGAAATGTTATCAGCTTTAATTTTGAAAGAAAGATAAAAATTGATAGGAGTAACTGTTTTCGAGATATAAGCAAAAAACCAAAGTAAAAACTGTTACCGTTTCAGAACAAAAATGTAAATCAGTTTTCAATGTTTGAGACGAAGACGAAAATGCAGCATTTAAAATCGACTCTGAAAACTTCAGTGACTTATATGTCACCCCCTTTTTTTTTTTAATAAAGTATTGGACCTAATAAATTAAGTGTATTTTAAATCACAAGACATTTTCTGTTAAAGCACTTTTTTTTTAAATATTAATTATTTTCAATCATATATCTCGCTTATGGTTAGTCCTACATGAAAAATGCAAATAACTATTTTGTAGGAAATTTTATCAGCTTTAATTTTGACAGAAAGATAAAAATTGATAGGAGTAACTGTTTTCGAGATATAAGCAAAAAACCAATAAGAAAACTGTGACTGTTACTAAACAAAAATGTAATTCAGTTTTCAATGTTTGAGACGAAGACGAAACTGCAGCATTTAAAAACGACTCTGAAGACTTCAGTGACTTTTATGTCACTTCCTTTTTCTTCTAATAAGGTATTGGACCCAATAAATTAAGTGTATTTTAAATCACAAGACATTTTCTGTTAAAGCACTTTTTTTTTAAATATTAATTATTTTCAATCATATATCTCGCTTATGGTTAGTCCTACATGAAAAATGCAAATAACTATTTTGTAGGAAATTTTATCAGCTTGAATTTTAGTAAAAAGATAAAAATTGATAAAAGTAACTATTTTCGAGATATAAGCAAGAAACAAAAACACTGTTACCTTAATTAAGGGTTTGCATATAAGCAAATTTAGTACTATTAGTATTATTATTATTAATGTTATTGTTATTAATATGACAACTAAAGACAACTCTGAAATCTTTAGTGACTTTTATGTCTTTTTCTTTTTCCTCTACTAAAGTGTTAGACTCAATTAATTTAGTTTAATTTCGGTTTTTCAAACATTTTATTTTAAAGCAAATTTTTGTTAAATATTATTTATATCCAACTCTATAACTCGCTTATGGTTGGTCCTACAAAAAAATGCAAATAACTATTTTGTAGGAAATTTTATTAGCTTTAATTTTGAAAAAAAGATAAAAATTGATAGGAGTAACTGTTTTCGAGATATAAGCAAGAAACCAAAAAAATGTTACGTTAATTAAGCGTTTGCATAAAAGCAAATTTAGTACTATTAGTATTATTATTATTAATGTTATTGTTATTAATATGACGACTAAAGACGACTCTGAAACATTTAGTGACTTTTATGTCTTCTCCTTTTTCCTCTACTAAAGTGTTAGACACAATTAATTTAGTTTAATTCCGGTTTTTCAAGCATTTTATTTTAAAGCAAATTTTTGTTAAATATTATTTATATCCAACTCTATAACTCGTTTATGCTTGGTCCTACAAGAAAAATGTAAATAACTATTTTGTTGGAAATTTTATCAGCTTTAATTTTGAAAGAAAGATAAAATTTGATAGGAGTAACTGTTTTCGGGATATAAGCAAAAAACCATTAAGAAAACTGTAACTGTTACTGAACAAAAATGTAATTCAGTTTTCAATGTTTGAGACGAAGTCAAAAATGCAGCATTTAAAAACGACTCTGAAGACTTCAGTGACTTTTATGTCACCTCCTTTTTCTTCTAATAAAGTATTGGACCCAACAAATTAAGTGTATTTTAAATCACAAGACATTTTCTGTTAAAACACTTTTTTTTAATTAATAATTATTTTCAAACTTATATCTCGCTTATGGTTAGTTCTACATGAAAAATGCAAATAACTATTTTGTAGGAAATTTTATCACCTTTAATTTTGGTGAAAAAGTAAAAATTGATAGGAGTAACTGTTTTCGAGATATAGGCAAAAAACAAAAAAACTATTACCTTAATTAAGCGCTTGCATATAAGCAAATTTAGTACTACTAGTATTGTTATTATAAATGTTATTGTTATTAATATGACGACTAAAGACAACTTTAAGACTTTAGTGACTTTTATGTCTCCTCCTTTTTCCTCTACTAAAGTGTTAGACACAATTAATTTAGTTTAATTTCGGTTTTTCAAACATTTTATTTTAAAGCAAATTTTTGTTAAATATTAAAAACTATAAAATGGCTTAGATTGCCTAAAAACACAGATCACACATGATCATTTGCATAAAAATGAGAAAACGCTCATGTAACACACAAAATAAGCTCTATTTTTCCTTTTTAAAAGTATTATTATTATTATTACTTTTGTTACTATTACTATTATTATTATTATTATTATTATTATTATTATTGTTATTATTATTATTATTATTATTATTATTATTATTATTAAAAACTTATATTAATCAGACAGAAAACGTCGTATTCTGACACAACTTAAAACACAGATCACACATGATCTTTTGCATAGAAATGAGAAAACTCTCATATAACACAAAATAAGCTTCATTTTGGCTTAGAAAACTAAGCTTACTTTTACTACTACTATTATTTTTATTTTTATTATTATTATTATTATTACTATTATTTTTATTATTATTATTACTATTATTATTATTATTATTATTATTATTATTATTATTATTATCATTATTATTATTATTATTATTATTAAAGACCGATTATAACTTTTGTATAGTAAATGTTTTTATACCAGTTTTAAAATGAGTTATTAATTTTAGTCAATTTCTTGCCTAAAAACACAGATCACAGATGATCTCTTGCATAGAAATGAGAAAACGCTCAGATAACACAAAATAAGCATCATTTTTGCTTAGAAAACTAAGCTTACTTTTATTTCTATTATTATTTTTATTATTATTATTATTATTATTATTATTATTATTATTATTATTATTATTATTGTTATTATTATTATTATTATTATTATTATTATTGTTATTATTATTATTATTATTAAAAACTTATATTAAACAGACAGAAAACGTCGTATTCTGACACAAAAAAACGAATTACGTTATAGACTTGACGAGAACGGCGTATCTCGGACTCTTATAGGACTCTTATAGGGTCAAAAATTATCAGTTTGGATTAAAACAAATTATTTTTGTTGACTCTCAGTCTGAATTGTTCATCAGTTCAAACAAAAACGGCTTACTTTAGACGATCTTTTGCTTTGAACAAGAAAACTTACATCGAACAGACTAAAAACGTATTAATCTGGCATAAAAGAGCAATTTATGTATCACTTTGGATAAAAGCAGCTAATCCTATTCTTTTCATTGCTTAAAATAGACAAAATTGTTAATAAATCTAAAAACGCTGTATTCTAGCACAAAATACTAATTACATTATAGTTTCGACGAGAATAGCTTATTTGGAATGATTCTATGCTTCCAAACAAGTAAATTTTTAATAAACAGATGCCAAACATCATGTTTTGTCCTATAAAGACATTTTATATTGCAGTTTGTATTAAAACAAAATATTTTCGTTGATTCTTTGTTAGAAGCTGCAAACCTAACATTAAAGAATCTGAAAACTTTGTATTCGGACACAAACCACCGAATTTTGTTTCAGTTTAGACAAAAACGGTTGATTTTCGACAATATTTTGCTTTGAACAAGAAAGCTTATATCAAACTCACTAAAAACGTCTTATTTTAGCACAAAACAAAAGATTTGCGTTATAGTCTTAAAGCTGATTCATGCCACAGTTTGGATAAAAACCAATTATTTTTGTTAATTCATTGTTACAAACAAGAAACCTTACATCATAGAAACTGAAAACCCCTTATTTAGGCACAGAAATTCGAATTACGTTTCAGTCTGGACAAAAACTGCTTATTTTAGACGATCCTTTGTTTTGAACACGAAAACTTACATTAAAAAGATTAAAAACGTCTTATTCTGGCTGAAAACTGCAAATTATATATTACTCTAGATAAAAGCAATTTATCCTGATTACTCCTTTACTTAGAATAGAGTAAACTTGTATAAAACTTAATGAAAACTTTAAATTTCGTCTCAAAGAAATAATTTACGTTATAGTTTTGACCAGCACTGTTTATTTCAAACGAAATTATGATTCGAAACTAATGAACTTTTATGGGGCAGATGCAAAACCACATATTACCATATAAAGCGTTGTTTTACAGCAAAGTATTACCTTTTGCAACAAGAAATTTCACGTCAAAGAAACTGAAAACTTCGTATCCATACATAAATATCTAATTACGTATCAGTTTAGGCAAATACAGCTTATTTTAAACGATTCCTTGCTATAAACAAGAAAAATTTTATCAAGCATATTGAAAACGTCTTATTCTCGAAAATAAGAGCAAATTATGTATCAGTTTTAACAAAAGCGGATTACTCTGTTTGATTCTATGCTTAGAGTAGAGTAAACTACTATAAAACGTAATGAAAAATCTATATTCAAGCTCAAAAGAACAAATTACGTTATAGTTTTGACAAAAAAAAATATTTCGGACGATTACATACTTCGAAGTAAGCAAACTTTAATTGAACATGTGCAAAAGCTAATACTTTGCTTTAAAATAATGATTTATGTGGTAATATGGTATTTTGCATCTGTCCTATAAAAGTTTACCCGTTTCGCTCCATTGAATCATTAGAAATAAATTATTTTGACACAACAACAACACAAATAATTTGTTTTTGTTTAAACTGTAACATAAGTCGCTTTTATAAAACGAACTAAGACGTTTGGCATCTGTTTAGTGAAAGTTTTCTCGTTTGGGGGCATAAAATCGTTTGAAATTAACAGTTCTGGTCAAAACTATTACGTAAATTATTTCTTTGTATCACTTTAAAGATTTGCGTAATAGTCTTGATGAGAACTGTTAATTTCAAACGATTCTATGCTTTGAAACCAGTATACTTTCACTGAACAGAGGCAAAACGTCTGATTTCGCCTTTAAAAAACGATTTATGTCACAGTTTGGATTAAAACCAATGATTTTCGTTTATTCATTGTTACAAACAAGAAACCTTACATCAAAGAAACTGAAAACCTCTTATTCAGGCCCAGAAAATCAAATTACGTTTCAGTCTGGACACAAATTGCTTATTTTAGACGATTCTTTCTTTTGAACACGAAAACTTACATTAAAAAGATTAAAAACGTCTTATTCTGGCTCAAAACTGCAAATTATGTATTACTTTGGATAAAAGCAGTTTATCCTGATTACTCCTTTGCTTAGAATAGAGCAAACTTGTATAAAACTTAATGAAAACTTTAAATTTCGTCTCAAAGAAATAATTTACGTTATAGTTTTGACCAGAACTGTTAATTTCAAACGATTTTATGCCCCCAAACGAGAAAACTTTCACTTAACAGATGCCAAACGTCTTAGTTCGTTTTATAAAAACGACATGTTACAGTTTAAACAAAAAAATTATTTTCGTTGTTGTATCAAAATAATTTATTTCGAATGATTCAATGGAGCGAAACGAGTAAACTTTTATAGGACAGATGCAAAATACCATATTACCACATAAATCGTTATTTTAAAGCAAAGTATTAGCTTTTGCACTTGTTCAATTAAAGTTTGCTTACTTCGAAATATGTAGTCGTCCGAAATAATTTTTTTTTGTCAAAACTATAACGTAATTTGTTCTTTTGAGCTTGAATATAGAGTTTTCATTACGTTTTATAGTAGTTTACTCTACTCTAAGCATAGAATCAAACAGAGTAATCCGCTTTTGTTAAAACTGATACATAATTTGCTCTTATTTTCGAGAATAAGACATTTTCAATATGTTTGATAAAATTTTTCTTGTTTATAGCAAGGAATCGTTTAAAATAAGCTGTATTTGCCTAAACTGATACGTAATTCGATATTTGTGCATGGATACGAAGTTTTCAGTTTCTTTGATGTGAAATTTCTTGTTGCAAAAGGTAATACTTTGCTTTAAAACAACGCTTTATATGGTAATATGTGGTTTTGCATCTGCCCCATAAAAGTTCATTAGTTTCGAATCATAATTTCGTTTGAAATAAACAGTGCTGGTCAAAACTATAACGTAAATTATTTCTTTGAGACGAAATTTAAAGTTTTCATTAAGTTTTATACAAGTTTACTCTATTCTAAGTAAAGGAGTAATCAGGATAAATTGCTTTTATCTAGAGTAATATATAATTTGCAGTTTTCAGCCAGAATAAGACGTTTTTAATCTTTTTAATGTAAGTTTTCGTGTTCAAAACAAAGGATCGTCTAAAATAAGCAGTTTTTGTCCAGACTGAAACGTAATTCGAATTTCTGTGCCTAAATAAGGGGTTTTCAGTTTCTTTGATGTAAGGTTTCTTGTTTGTAACAATGAATTAACAAAAATAATTGGTTTTTATCCAAACTGTGGCATGAATCAGCTTTAAGACTATAACGCAAATCTTTTGTTTTGTGCTAAAATAAGACGTTTTTAGTCAGTTTGATATAAGCTTTCTTGTTCAAAGCAAAATATTGTCGAAAATCAACCGTTTTTGTCTAAACTGAAACAAAATTCGGTGGTTTGTGTCCGAATACAAAGTTTTCAGATTCTTTAATGTTAGGTTTGCTGCTTCTAACAAAGAATCAACGAAAATATTTTGTTTTAATACAAACTGCAATATAAAATGTCTTTATAGGACAAAACATGATGTTTGGCATCTGTTTATTAAAAATTTACTCGTTTGGAAGCATAGAATCATTCCAAATAAGCTATTCTCGTCGAAACTATAATGTAATTAGTATTTTGTGCTAGAATTCAACGTTTTTGTTAGATTTATTAACAATTTTGTCTATTTTAAGCAATGAAACGAATAGGATTAGCTGCCTTTATTCAAAGTGATACATAAATTGCTCTTTTATGCCAGATTAATACGTTTTTAGTCTGTTCGATGTAAGTTTTCTTGTTCAAAGCAAAAGATCGTCTAAAGTAAGCCGTTTTTGTTTGAACTGATGAACAATTCAGACTGAGAGTCAACAAAAATAATTTGTTTTAATCCAAACTGATAATTTTTGACCCTATAAGAGTCCTATAAGAGTCCGAGATACGCCGTTCTCGTCAAGTCTATAACGTAATTCGTTTTTTTGTGTCAGAATACGACGTTTTCTGTCTGTTTAATATAAGTTTTTAATAATAATAATAATAATAACAATAATAATTATAATAATAATAATATTAACAATAATAATAATAATAATAATAATAATAATAATAATTATAATAATAATAATAATAATAATAATAATAATAATAATAATAATAATAATAATAATAAAAATAATAATAGAAATAAAAGTAAGCTTAGTTTTCTAAGCAAAAATGAAGCTTATTTTGTGTGTTATATGAGCGCTTTCTCATTTCTATGCAAGAAATCATCTGTGATCTGTATTTTTAGGCAAGAAATTGTCTAAAATTAATAACTCATTTTAAAACTGGTATAAAAACATTTACTCTACAAAAGTTAATAATAATAATAATAATAATAATAATAATAATAATAATAATAATAGTAATAATAATAATAATAATAATAGTAATAATAATAATAATAATAATAATAATAATAGTAATAAAAGAATTAATAATAATAATAATAATAATAATAATGATAATAATACTTATAATAATGAATTTCTTTCTAAATTAAAGCTTAGTTTTTCTAAGCAAAAATGATGCTTATTTTGTGTGTTATATGAGCGTTTTCTCATTTCTATGCAAGAGATCATCTGTGATCTGTGTTTTTAGGCAAGAAATTGAATAAAATTAATAACTCATTTTAAAACTGGTATAAAAACATTTACTATACAAAAGTTAATAATAATAATAATAATAATAATAATAATAATAATAGTAATAAAAAAAACAATAATAATAATAATAATAATAATAATAATAATAATAATGATAATAATACTTATAATAATAAATTTCTTTCTAAATTAAAACTTAGTTTTTCTAAGCAAAAATGATGCTTATTTTGTGTTATCTGAGCGTTTTCTCATTTCTATGCAAGAGATCATCTGTGATCTGTGTTTTTAGGCAAGAAATTGTCTAAAATTAATAACGCATTTTAAAACTGGTATAAAAACATTTACAATACAAAAGTTATAATCGGTCTTTAATAATAATAATATTAATAATAATAATATTAATAATAATAATCATAATAATAATAATAATAATAATAATAATAATAATAATAATAATAGTAATAATAATAATAAAAATAATAGTAATAATAATAATAATAATAAAAATAAAAATAATAGTAGTAGTAAAAGTAAGCTTAGTTTTCTAAGCCAAAATGAAGCTTATTTTGTGTTATATGAGCGTTTTCTCATTTCTATGCAAAAGATCATGTGTGATCTGTGTTTTAAGTTGTGTCAGAATACGACGTTTTCTGTCTGTTTAATATAAGTTTTTAATAATAATAATAATAATAATAATAATAATAATAATAATAATAATAATAATAATAATAATAATAATAATAATAATAACAATAATAATAATAATAATAATAATAATAATAATAATAGTAATAGTAACAAAAGTAATAATAATAATAATACTTTTAAAAAGGAAAAATGGAGCTTATTTTGTGTGTTACATGAGCGTTTTCTCATTTTTATGCAAAAGATCATGTGTGATCTGTGTTTTTAGGCAATCTAAGCCATTTTATAGTTTTTAATATTTAACAAAAATTTGCTTTAAAATAAAATGTTTGAAAAACCGAAATTAAACTAAATTAATTGTGTCTAACACTTTAGTAGAGGAAAAAGGAGGAGACATAAAAGTCACTAAAGTCTTAAAGTTGTCTTTAGTCGTCATATTAATAACAATAACATTTATAATAACAATACTAGTAGTACTAAATTTGCTTATATGCAAGCGCTTAATTAAGGTAACAGTTTTTTTGTTTTTTGCCTATATCTCTAAAACAGTTACTCCTATCAATTTTTACTTTTTCACCAAAATTAAAGGTGATAAAATTTCCTACAAAATAGTTATTTGCATTTTTCATGTAGAACTAACCATAAGCGAGATATAAGTTTGAAAATAATTATTAATTAAAAAAAAGTGTTTTAACAGAAAATGTCTTGTGATTTAAAATACACTTAATTTGTTGGGTCCAATACTTTATTAGAAGAAAAAGGAGGTGACATAAAAGTCACTGAAGTCTTCAGAGTCGTTTTTAAATGCTGCATTTTTGACTTCGTCTCAAACATTGAAAACTGAATTACATTTTTGTTCAGTAACAGTTACAGTTTTCTTATTGGTTTTTTGCTTATATCTCGAAAACAGTTACTCCTATCAAATTTTATCTTTCTTTCAAAATTAAAGCTGATAAAATTTCCAACAAAATAGTTATTTACATTTTTCTTGTAGGACCAAGCATAAACGAGTTATAGAGTTGGATATAAATAATATTTAACAAAAATTTGCTTTAAAATAAAATGCTTGAAAAACCGGAATTAAACTAAATTAATTGTGTCTAACACTTTAGTAGAGGAAAAAGGAGAAGACATAAAAGTCACTAAATGTTTCAGAGTCGTCTTTAGTCGTCATATTAATAACAATAACATTAATAATAATAATACTAATAGTACTAAATTTGCTTATATGCAAACGCTTAATTAACGTAACATTTTTTTGGTTTCTTGCTTATATCTCGAAAACAGTTACTCTTATCAATTTTTATCATTTTTTCAAAATTAAAGCTGATAAAATTTCCTACAAAATAGTTATTTGCATTTTTCTTGTAGGACCAACCATAAGCGAGTTATAGAGTTGGATATAAATAATATTTAACAAAAATTTGCTTTAAAATAAAATGTTTGAAAAACTGAAATTAAACTAATTTAATTGTGTCTAACACTTTAGTAGAGGAAAAAGAAGAAGACATAAAAGTCACTAAAGGTTTCAAAGTTGTCTTTAATCGTCATATTAATAACAATAACATTAATAATAATAATACTAATAGTACTAAATTTGCTTATATGCAAACGCTTAATTAAGGTAACAGTGTTTTGGTTTCTTGCTCATATCTCGAAAACAGTTACTCCTATCAATTTTTATCTTCTTACTAGAATTCAAGCTGATAAAATTTCCTACAAAATAGTTATTTGCATTTTTAATGTAGGACTAACCATAAGCGAGATATAAGATTGAAAATAATTAATATTTAAAAAAGAAGTGCTTTAACAGAAAATGTCTTGTGATTTAAAATACACTTAATTTATTAGGTCCAATACTTTATTAAAAAAAAAAGGGGTGACATATAAGTCACTGAAGTCTTCAGAGTCGATTTTAAATGCTGCATTTTCGTCTTCGTCTCAAACATTGAAAACTGAATTACATTTTTGTTCTGAAACGGTAACAGTTTTTACTTTGGTTTTTTGCTTATATCTCGAAAACAGTTACTCCTATCAATTTTTATCTTTTTTTCAAAATTAAAGCTGATAACATTTCCTACAAAATAGTTATTTGCATTTTTCTTATAGGACCAACCATAAGCGAGTTATAAAGTTGGATATAAATAATATTTAACAAAAACTTGCTTAAAAATAAAATGTTTGAAATACTGAAATTAAACTAAATTAATTGTGTCTAACACTTTAGTAGAGAAAAAAGAAAAAGACATAAAAGTCACCAAAGTCTTCAGAATCGTTTTTAGTCGTCATATTAATAACAATAACATTAATAATAATAATACTAATAGTACTAAATCTGCTTATATGCAAGCGCTTTATTAAGGTAACAGTTTTTTGGTTTCTTGCTTATATCTCGAAAACAGTTACTCCTATGAATTTTTGTCTTTCTTTCAAAATTAAAGCTGATAAAATATTCTACAAAATAGTTATTTGCATTTTTCTTGTAGGACCAACCATAAGCGAGTTATAGAGTTGGATATAAATAATATTTAACAAAAATTTGCTTTAAAATTAAATGTTTGAAAAACTGAAATTAAACTAATTTAACTGTGTCTAACACTTTAGTAGAGAAAAAAGGAAAAGACATAAAAGTCACTAAAGGTTTCAGAGTTGTCTTTAGTTGTCATATTAATAACAATAACATTAATAATAATAATACTAATAGTACTAAATTTGCTTATATGCAAACGCTTAATTAAGGTAACAGTGTTTTGGTTTCTTGCTTATATCTCGAAAACAGTTACTCCTATCAATTTTTATCTTTTTACTAAAATTCAAGCTGATAAAATTTCCTACAAAATAGTTATTTGCATTTTTCATGTAGGACTAACCATAAGCGAGATATATGATTGAAAATAATTAATATTTAAAAAAAAAGTGCTTTAACAGAAAATGTCTTGAGATTTAAAATACACTTAATTTATTGGGTCCAATACTTTATTAGAAGAAAAAGGAGGTGACATAAAAGTCACTGAAGTCTTCAGAGTCGTTTTTAAATGCTGCAGTTTCGTCTTCGTCTCAAACATTGAAAACCGAATTACATTTTTGTTCAGTAACAGTCACAGTTTTCTTATTGGTTTTTTGCTTATATCTCGAAAACAGTTACTCCTATCAATTTTTATCTTTTTTTCAAAATTAAAGCTGATAAAATTTCTTACAAAATAGTTATTTGCATTTTTCTTGTAGGACCAACCATAAGCGAGTTATAGAGTTGGATATAAATAATATTTAAGAAAAATTTGCTTTAAAATAAAATGTTTGAAAAACTGAAATTAAACTAATTTAATTGTGTCTAACACTTTAGTAGAGGAAAAAGAAGAAGACATAAAAGTCACTAAAGGTTTCAAAGTTGTCTTTAATCGTAATATTAATAACAATAACATTAATAATAATAATACTAATAGTACTAAATTTGCTTATATGCAAACGCTTAATTAAGGTAACAGTGTTTTGGTTCCTTGCTTATATCTCGAAAACAGTTACTCCTATCAATTTTTATCTTTTTACTAAAATTAAAGCTGATAAAATTTCCTACAAAATAGTTAATTGCATTTTTAATGTAGGACTAACCATAAGCGAGATATAAGTTTGAAAATAATTAAAATTTAAAAAAAAGTGCTTCAACAGAAAATGTCTTGTGATTTAAAATACACTTAATTTATAGGGTCCAATACTTTATTAGAAGAAAAAAGAGGTGACAGAAAGGTCACTGAAGTCTTTAGAGTCGTTTGTAAATGCTGCATTTTCGTCTTCGTCTCAAACATTGAAAACTGAATTACATTTTTGTTCAGTAACTGTTACAGTTTTCTTATTGGTTTTTTGCTTATATCTCGAAAACAGTTACTCCTATCAATTTCTATCTTTCTTTTAAAATTAAAGCTGATAAAGCTTCCTACAAAATAGTTGTTTGCATTTTTCTTGTAGGACCAACCATAAGCGAGTTATAGAGTTGGATATAAATAATATTTAACAAAAATTTGCTTTAAATAAAATGTTTGAAAAACCGAAATTAAACTAAATTAATTGAGTCTAACACTTTAGTAGAGAAAAAAGAAAAAGACATAAAAGTCACCAACGTCTTCAGAATCGTTTTTAGTCGTCATATTAATAACAATAACATTAATAATAATAATACTAATAGTACTAAATTTGCTAATATGCAAACGCTTAATTAAGGTAACAGTGTTTTGGTTTCTTGCTCATATCTCGAAAACAGTTACTCCTATCAACTTTTATCTTTTTACTAAAATTCAAGCTGATAAAATTTCCTACAAAATAATTATTTGCATTTTTTATGTAGGACTAACCATAAGCGAGATATAAGATTGAAAATAATTAATATTTAAAAAAGAAGTGCTTTAACAGAAAATGTCTTGTGATTTAAAATACACTTAATTTATTAGGTCCAATACTTTATTAGAAAAAAAGGGGGTGACATATAAGTCACTGAAGTCTTCAGAGTCGATTTTAAATGCTGCATTTTCGTCTTCGTCTCAAACATTGAAAACTGAATTACATTTTTGTTCTGAAACGGTAACAGTTTTTACATTGGTTTTTTGCTTATATCTCGAAAACAGTTACTCCTATCAATTTTTATCTTTCTTTCAAAATTAAAGCTGATAACATTTCCTACAAAATAGTTATTTGCATTTTTCTTGTAGGACCAACCATAAGCGAGTTATAAAGTTGGATATAAATAATATTTAACAAAAACTTGCTTAAAAATAAAATGTTTGAAATACTGAAATTAAACTAAATTAATTGTGTCTAACACTTTAGTAGAGAAAAAAGAAAAAGACATAAAAGTCACCAAAGTCTTCAGAATCGTTTTTAGTCGTCATATTAATAACAATAACATTAATAATAATAATACTAATAGTACTAAATCTGCTTATATGCAAGCGCTTTATTAAGGTAACAGTTTTTTGGTTTCTTGCTTATATCTCGAAAACAGTTACTCCTATGAATTTTTGTCTTTTTTTCAAAATTAAAGCTGATAAAATTTCCTACAAAATAGTTATTTGCATTTTTCTTGTAGGACCAACCATAAGCGAGTTATAGAGTTGGATATAAATACTTTTTAACAAAAATTTGCTTTAAAATAAAATGTTTGAAAAACTGAAATTAAACTAATTTAATTGTGTCTAACACTTTAGTAGAGGAAAAAGGAAAAAACATAAAAGTCACTAAAGGTTTCAGAGTTGTCTTTAGTTGTCATATTAATAACAATAACATTAATAATAATAATACTAATAGTACTAAATTTGCTTATATGCAAACGCTTAATTAAGGTAACAGTGTTTTGGTTTCTTGCTCATATCTCGAAAACAGTTACTCCTATCAATTTTTATCTTTTTTTCAAAATTAAAGCTGATAACATTTCCTACAAAATAGTTATTTGCATTTTTCTTGTGGGACCAACCATAAGCGAGTTATAAAGTTGGATATAAATAATATTTAACAAAAACTTGCTTAAAAATAAAATGTTTGAAATACTGAAATTAAACTAAATTAATTGTGTCTAACACTTTAGTAGAGAAAAAAGAAAAAAACATAAAAGTCACCAAAGTCTTCAGAATCGTTTTTAGTCGTCATATTAATAACAATAACATTAATAATAATAATACTAATAGTACTAAATCTGCTTATATGCAAGCGCTTTATTAAGGTAACAGTTTTTTGGTTTCTTGCTTATATCTCGAAAACAGTTACTCCTATGAATTTTTGTCTTTTTTTTAAAACTAAAGCTGATAAAATTTCCTACAAAATAGTTATTTGCATTTTTCTTGTAGGACCAACCATAAGCGAGTTATAGAGTTGGATATAAATACTTTTTAACAAAAATTTGCTTTAAAATAAAATGTTTGAAAAACTGAAATTAAACTAATTTAATTGTGTCTAACACTTTAGTAGAGGAAAAAGGAAAAGACATAAAAGTCACTAAAGGTTTCAGAGTTGTCTTTAGTTGTCATATTAATAACAATAACATTAATAATAATAATACTAATAGTACTAAATTTGCTTATATGCAAACGCTTAATTAAGGTAACAGTGTTTTGGTTTCTTGCTTATATCTCGAAAACAGTTACTCCTATCAATTTTTATCTTTTTACTAAAATTCAAGCTGATAAAATTTCCTATAAAATAGTTATTTGCATTTTTCATGTAGGACTAACCATAAGCGAGATATATGATTGAAAATAATTAATATTTAAAAAAAAAGTGCTTTAACAGAAAATGTCTTGTGATTTAAAATACACTTAATTTATTGGGTCCAATACTTTATTAGAAGAAAAAGGAAGTGACATAAAAGTCACTGAAGTCTTCAGAGTCGTTTTTAAATGCTGCAGTTTCGTCTTAGTCTCAAACATTGAAAACTGAATTACATTTTTGTTCAGTAACAGTCACAGTTTTCTTATTGGTTTTTTGCTTATATCTCGAAAACAGTTACTCCTATCAATTTTTATCTTTCTGTCAAAATTAAAGCTGATAAAATTTCCTACAAAATAGTTATTTGCATTTTTCTTGTAGGACCAACCATAAGCGAGTTATAGAGTTGGATATAAATAATATTTAACAAAAATTTGCTTTAAAATAAAATGTTTGAAAAACTGAAATTAAACTAATTTAATTGTGTCTAACACTTTAGTAGAGGAAAAAGAAGAAGACATAAAAGTCACTAAAGGTTTCAAAGTTGTCTTTAATCGTCATATTAATAACAATAACATTAATAATAATAATACTAATAGTACTAAATTTGCTTATATGCAAACGCTTAATTAAGGTAACAGTGTTTTGGTTTCTTGCTCATATCTCGAAAACAGTTACTCCTATCAACTTTTATCTTTTTACCAAAATTCAAGCTGATAAAATTTCCTACAGAATAATTATTTGCATTTTTTATGTAGGACTAACCATAAGCGAGATATAAGATTGAAAATAATTAATATTTAAAAAAGAAGTGCTTTAACAGAAAATGTCTTGTGATTTAAAATACACTTAATTTATTAGGTCCAATACTTTATTAGAAAAAAAGGGGGTGACATATAAGTCACTGAAGTCTTCAGAGTCGATTTTAAATGCTGCATTTTCGTCTTCGTCTCAAACATTGAAAACTGAATTACATTTTTGTTCTGAAACGGTAACAGTTTTTACATTGGTTTTTTGCTTATATCTCGAAAACAGTTACTCCTATCAATTTTTATCTTTCTTTCAAAATTAAAGCTGATAACATTTCCTACAAAATAGTTATTTGCATTTTTCTTGTAGGACCAACCATAAGCGAGTTATAAAGTTGGATATAAATAATATTTAACAAAAACTTGCTTAAAAATAAAATGTTTGAAATACTGAAATTAAACTAAATTAATTGTGTCTAACACTTTAGTAGAGAAAAAAGAAAAAGACATAAAAGTCACCAAAGTCTTCAGAATCGTTTTTAGTCGTCATATTAATAACAATAACATTAATAATAATAATACTAATAGTATTAAATTTGCTTATATGCAAGCGCTTTGTTAAGGTAACAGTTTTTTGGTTTCTTGCTTATATCTCGAAAACAGTTACTCCTATGAATTTTTGTCTTTTTTTCAAAATTAAAGCTGATAAAATTTCCTACAAAATAGTTTTTTGCATTTTTCTTGTAGGACCAACCATAAGCGAGTTATAGAGTTGGATATAAATAATTTTTAACAAAAATTTGCTTTAAAATAAAATGTTTGAAAAACTGAAATTAAACTAATTTAATTGTGTCTAACACTTTAGTAGAGGAAAAAGGAAAAGACATAAAAGTCACTAAAGGTTTTAGAGTTGTCTTTAGTTGTCATATTAATAACAATAACATTAATAATAATTATACTAATAGTACTAAATTTGCTTATATGCAAACGCTTAATTAAGGTAACAGTGTTTTGGTTTCTTGCTTATATCTCGAAAACAGTTACTCCTATCAATTTTTATCTTTTTACTAAAATTCAAGCTGATAAAATTTCCTATAAAATAGTTATTTGCATTTTTCATGTAGGACTAACCATAAGCGAGATATATGATTGAAAATAATTAATATTTAAAAAAAAAGTGCTTTAACAGAAAATGTCTTGTGATTTAAAATACACTTAATTTATTGGGTCCAATACTTTATTAGAAGAAAAAGGAAGTGACATAAAAGTCACTGAAGTCTTCAGAGTCGTTTTTAAATGCTGCAGTTTCGTCTTCGTCTCAAACATTGAAAACCGAATTAAATTTTTGTTCAGTAACAGTCACAGTTTTCTTATTGGTTTTTTGCTTATATCTCGAAAACAGTTACTCCCATCAATTTTTATCTTTCTTTCAAAATTAAAGCTGATAAAATTTCCTACAAAATAGTTATTTGCATTTTTCTTGTAGGACCAACCATAAGCGAGTTATAGAGTTGGATATAAATAATATATCACAAAAATTTGCTTTAAAATAAAATGTTTGAAAAACTGAAATTAAACTAATTTAACTGTGTCTAACACTTTAGTAGAGGAAAAAGGAAAAGACATAAAAGTCACTAAAGGTTTCAGAGTTGTCTTTAGTTGTCATATTAATAACAATAACATTAATAATAATAATACTAATAGTACTAAATTTGCTTATATGCAAACGCTTAATTAAGGTAACAGTGTTTTGGTTTCTTGCTTATATCTCGAAAACAGTTACTCCTATCAATTTTTATCTTTTTACTAAAATTCAAGCTGATAAAATTTCCTACAAAATAGTTATTTGCATTTTTCATGTAGGACTAACCATAAGCGAGATATAAGTTTGAAAATAATTAATATTTAAAAAAAAAGTGCTTTAACAGAAAATGTCTTGTGATTTAAAATACACTTAATTTATTAGGTCCAATACTTTATTAGAAGAAAAAGGGGGTGACATATAAGTCACTGAAGTCTTCAGAGTCGATTGTAAATGCTGCATTTTCGTCTTCGTCTCAAACATTGAAAACTGAATTACATTTTTGTTCTGAAACGGTAACAGTTTTCACTTTGGTTTTTTGCTTATATCTCGAAAACAATTACTCCTATCAGTTTTTATCTTTTTTTCAAAATAAAGCTGATAAAATTTCCTACAAAATAGTTATTTGCATTTTTCTTGTAGGACCAACCATCAGCGAGTTATAAAGTTGGATATAAATAATATTTAACAAAAACTTGCTTAAAAATTAAATGTTTGAAATACTGAAATTAATATGACGACTAAAAACGATTCTGAAGACTTTGGTAACTTTTATGTCTTTTTCTTTTTTCTCTACTAAAGTGTTAGACACAATTAATTTAGCTTAATTTCAGTATTTCAAACATTTAATTTTTAAGCAAGTTTTTGTTAAATATTATTTATATCCAACTTTATAACTCGCTTATGGTTGGTCCTACAAGAAAAATGCAAATAACTATTTTGTAGGAAATTTTATCAGCTTTATTTAAAAAAAAAATAAAAACTGATAGGAGTAATTGTTTTCGAGATATAAGCAAAAAACCAAAGTGAAAACTGTTACCGTTTCAGAACAAAAATGTAATTCAGTTTTCAATGTTTGAGACGAAGACGAAAATGCAGCATTTACAATCGACTCTGAAGACTTCAGTGACTTATATATCACCCCCTTTTTCTTCTAATAAAGTATTGGACCTAATAAATTAAGTGTATTTTAAATCACAAGACATTTTCTGTTAAAGCACTTTTTTTTTAAATATTAATTATTTTCAAACTTATATCTCGCTTATGGTTAGTCCTACATGAAAAATGCAAATAACTATTTTGTAGGAAATTTTATCAGCTTGAATTTTAGTAAAAAGATAAAAATTGATAGGAGTAACTGTTTTCGAGATATAAGCAAGAAACCAAAACACTGTTACCTTAATTAAGCGTTTGCATATAAGCAAATTTAGTACTATTAGTATTATTATTATTAATGTTATTGTTATTAATATGACAACTAAAGACAACTCTGAAACCTTTAGTGACTTTTATGTCTTTTCCTTTTTCCTCTACTAAAGTGTTAGACACAGTTAAATTAGTTTAATTTCAGTTTTTCAAACATTTTATTTTAAAGCAAATTTTTGTTATATATTATTTATATCCAACTCTATAACTCGCTTATGGTTGGTCCTACAAGAAAAATGCAAATAATTATTTTGTAGGAAATTTTATCAGCTTTAATTTTGAAAGAAAGATAAAAATTGATAGGAGTAACTGTTTTCGAGATATAAGCAAAAAACCAATAAGAAAACTGTGACTGTTACTGAACAAAAATGTAATTCGGTTTTCAATGTTTGAGACGAAGACGAAACTGCAGCATTTAAAAACGACTCTGAAGACTTCAGTGACTTTTATGTCACTTCCTTTTTCTTCTAATAAAGTATTGGACCCAATAAATTAAGTGTATTTTAAATCACAAGACATTTTCTGTTAAAGCACTTTTTTTTTAAATATTAATTATTTTCAATCATATATCTCGCTTATGGTTAGTCCTACATGAAAAATGCAAATAACTATTTTGTAGGAAATTTTATCAGCTTGAATTTTAGTAAAAAGATAAAAATTGATAGGAGTAACTGTTTTCGAGATATAAGCAAGAAACCAAAACACTGTTACCTTAATTAAGCGTTTGCATATAAGCAAATTTAGTACTATTAGTATTATTATTATTAATGTTATTGTTATTAATATGACAACTAAAGACAACTCTGAAACCTTTAGTGACTTTTATGTCTTTTCCTTTTTTCTCTACTAAAGTGTTAGACACAGTTAAATTAGTTTAATTTCAGTTTTTCAAACATTTTATTTTAAAGCAAATTTTTGTTAAATATTATTTATATCCAACTCTATAACTCGCTTATGGTTGGTCCTACAAGAAAAATGCAAATAACTATTCTGTAGAATATTTTATCAGCTTTAATTTTGAAAGAAAGACAAAAATTCATAGGAGTAACTGTTTTCGAGATATAAGCAAGAAACCAAAAAACTGTTACCTTAATAAAGCGCTTGCATATAAGCAGATTTAGTACTATTAGTATTATTATTATTAATGTTATTGTTATTAATATGACGACTAAAAACGATTCTGAAGACTTTGGTGACTTTTATGTCCTTTTCTTTTTTCTCTACTAAAGTGTTAGACACAATTAATTTAGTTTAATTTCAGTATTTCAAACATTTTATTTTTAAGCAAGTTTTTGTTAAATATTATTTATATCCAACTTTATAACTCGCTTATGGTTGGTCCTACAAGAAAAATGCAAATAACTGTTTTGTAGGAAATGTTATCAGCTTTAATTTTAAAAGAAAGATAAAAATTGATAGGAGTAACTGTTTTCGAGATATAAGCAAAAAACCAAAGTAAAAACTGTTACCGTTTCAGAACAAAAATGTAATTCAGTTTTCAATGTTTGAGACGAAGACGAAAATGCAGCATTTAAAATCGACTCTGAAGACTTCAGTGACTTATATGTCACCCCCTTTTTTTCTAATAAAGTATTGGACCTAATAAATTAAGTGTATTTTAAATCACAAGACATTTTCTGTTAAAGCACTTCTTTTTTAAATATTAATTATTTTCAATCTTATATCTCGCTTATGGTTAGTCCTACATAAAAAATGCAAATAATTATTTTGTAGGAAATTTTATCAGCTTGAATTTTAGTAAAAAGATAAAAGTTGATAGGAGTAACTGTTTTCGAGATATGAGCAAGAAACCAAAACACTGTTACCTTAATTAAGCGTTTGCATATAAGCAAATTTAGTACTATTAGTATTATTATTATTAATGTTATTGTTATTAATATGACGATTAAAGACAACTTTGAAACCTTTAGTGACTTTTATGTCTTCTTCTTTTTCCTCTACTAAAGTGTTAGACACAGTTAAATTAGTTTAATTTCAGTTTTTCAAACATTTTATTTTAAAGCAAATTTTTGTTAAATATTATTTATATCCAACTCTATAACTCGCTTATGGTTGGTCCTACAAGAAAAATGCAAATAACTGTTTTGTAGAATATTTTATCAGCTTTAATTTTGAAAGAAAGACAAAAATTCATAGGAGTAACTGTTTTCGAGATATAAGCAAGAAACCAAAAAACTGTTACCTTAATAAAGCGCTTGCATATAAGCAGATTTAGTACTATTAGTATTATTATTATTAATGTTATTGTTATTAATATGACGACTAAAAACGATTCTGAAGACTTTGGTGACTTTTATGTCTTTTTCTTTTTTCTCTACTAAAGTGTTAGACTCAATTAATTTAGTTTAATTTCGGTTTTTCAAACATTTTATTTAAAGCAAATTTTTGTTAAATATTATTTATATCCAACTCTATAACTCGCTTATGGTTGGTCCTACAAGAAAAATGCAAATAACTATTTTGTAGGAAGCTTTATCAGCTTTAATTTTAAAAGAAAGATAAAAATTGATAGGAGTAACTGTTTTCGAGATATAAGCAAAAAACCAATAAGAAAACTGTAACAGTTACTGAACAAAAATGTAATTCAGTTTTCAATGTTTGAGACGAAGACGAAAATGCAGCATTTACAAACGACTCTAAAGACTTCAGTGACCTTTCTGTCACCTCTTTTTTCTTCTAATAAAGTATTGGACCCAATAAATTAAGTGTATTTTAAATCACAAGACATTTTCTGTTGAAGCACTTTTTTTTAAATTTTAATTATTTTCAAACTTCTATCTCGCTTATGGTTAGTCCTACATTAAAAATGCAATTAACTATTTTGTAGGAAATTTTATCAGCTTTAATTTTAGTAAAAAGATAAAAATTGATAGGAGTAACTGTTTTCAAGATATAAGCAAGAAACCAAAAAATTGTTACCTGAATTAAGCGTTTGCATGTAAGCAAATTTAGTACTATTAGTATTATTATTATTAATGTTATTGTTATTAATATGACGACTAAAAACGATTCTGAAGACTTTGGTGACTTTTATGTCTTTTTCTTTTTTCTCTACTAAAGTGTTAGACACAATTAATTTAGTTTAATTTCAGTATTTCAAACATTTAATTTTTAAGCAAGTTTTTGTTAAATATTATTTATATCCAACTTTATAACTCGCTTATGGTTGGTCCTACAAGAAAAATGCAAATAACTATTTTGTAGAAAATTTTATCAGCTTTATTTTGAAAAAAAAATAAAAACTGATAGAAGTAATTGTTTTCGAGATATAAGCAAAAAACCAAAGTGAAAACTGTTACCGTTTCAGAACAAAAATGTAATTCAGTTTTCAATGTTTGAGACGAAGACGAAAATGCAGCATTTACAATCGACTCTGAAGACTTCAGTGACTTATATGTCACCCCCTTTTTCTTCTAATAAAGTATTGGACCTAATAAATTAAGTGTATTTTAAATCACAAGACATTTTCTGTTAAAGCACTTTTTTTTAAATATTAATTATTTTCAAACTTATATCTCGCTTATGGTTAGTCCTACATGAAAAATGCAAATAACTATTTTGTAGGAAATTTTATCAGCTTGAATTTTAGTAAAAAGATAAAAATTGATAGGAGTAACTGTTTTCGAGATATAAGCAAGAAACCAAAACACTGTTACCTTAATTGAGCGTTTGCATATAAGCAAATTTAGTACTATTAGTATTATTATTATTAATGTTATTGTTATTAATATGACAACTAAAGACAACTCCGAAACCTTTAGTGACTTTTATGTCTTTTCCTTTTTCCTCTACTAAAGTGTTAGACACAGTTAAATTAGTTTAATTTCAGTTTTTCAAACATTTTATTTTAAAGCAAATTTTTGTTATATATTATTTATATCCAACTCTATAACTCGCTTATGGTTGGTCCTACAAGAAAAATGCAAATAACTATTTTGTAGAATATTTTATCAACTTTAATTTTGAAAAAAAGACAAAAATTCATAGGAGTAACTGTTTTCGAGATATAAGCAAGAAACCAAAAAACTGTTACCTTAATAAAGCGCTTGCATATAAGCAGATTTAGTACTATTAGTATTATTATTATTAATGTTATTGTTATTAATATGACGACTAAAAACGATTTTGAAGACTTTGGTGACTTTTATGTCTTTTTCTTTTTTCTCTACTAAAGTGTTAGACACAATTAATTTAGTTTAATTTCAGTATTTCAAACATTTTATTTTTAAGCAAGTTTTTGTTAAATATTATTTATTTCCAACTTTATAACTCGCTTATGGTTGGTCCTACAAGAAAAATGCAAATAACTATTTTGTAGGAAATGTTATCAGTTTTAATTTTGAAAGAAAGATAAAAATTGATAGGAGTAACTGTTTTCGAGATATAAGCAAAAAACCAAAGTAAAAACTGTTACCGTTTCAGAACAAAAATGTAATTCAGTATTCAATGTTTGAGACGAAGACGAAAATGCAGCATTTAAAATCGACTCTGAAGATTTCAGTGACTTATATGTCACTCCCTTTTTTTTCTAATAAAGTATTGGACCTAATAAATTAAGTGTATTTTAAATCACAAGACATTTTCTGTTAAAGCACTTCTTTTTTAAATATTAATTATTTTCAATCTTATATCTCGCTTATGGTTAGTCCTACATAAAAAATGCAAATAACTATTTTGTAGGAAATTTTATCAGCTTGAATTTTAGTAAAAAGATAAAAATTGATAGGAGTAACTGTTTTCGAGATATAAGCAAGAAACCAAAACACTGTTACCTTAATTAAGCGTTTGCATATAAGCAAATTTAGTACTATTAGTATTATTATTATTAATGTTATTGTTATTAATATGACAACTAAAGACAACTCTGAAACCTTTAGTGACTTTTATGTCTTCTTCTTTTTCCTCTACTAAAGTGTTAGACACAATTAAATTAGTTTAATTTCAGTTTTTCAAACATTTTATTTTAAAGCAAATTTTTGTTAAATATTATTTATATCCAACTCTATAACTCGCTTATGGTTGGTCCTACAAGAAAAATGCAAATAATTATTTTGTAGGAAATTTTATCAGCTTTAATTTTGATGGAAAGATAAAAATTGATAGGAGTAACTGTTTTCGAGATATAAGCAAAAAACCTATAAGAAAACTGTGACTGTTACTGAACAAAAATGTAATTCAGTTTTCAATGTTTGAGACGAAGACGAAACTGCAGCATTTAAAAACGACTCTGAAGACTTCAGTGACTTTTATGTCACTTCCTTTTTCTTCTAATAAAGTATTGGACCCAATAAATTAAGTGTATTTTAAATCACAAGACATTTTCTGTTAAAGCACTTTTTTTTTAAATATTAATAATTTTCAATCATATATCTCGCTTATGGTTAGTCCTACATGAAAAATGGAAATAACTATTTTGTAGGAAATTTTATCAGCTTGAATTTTAATAAAAAGATAAAAATTGATAGGAGTAACTGTTTTCGAGATATAAGCAAGAAACCAAAACACTGTTACCTTAATTAAGCGTTTGCATATAAGCAAATTTAGTACTATTAGTATTATTATTATTAATGTTATTGTTATTAATATGACAACTAAAGACAACTCTGAAACCTTTAGTGACTTTTATGTCTTTTTCTTTTTCCTCTACTAAAGTATTAGACTCAATTAATTTAGTTTAATTTCGGTTTTTTAAACATTTTATTTTAAAGCAAATTTTTGTTAAATATTATTTATATCCAACTCTATAACTCGCTTATGGTTGGTCCTACAAAAAAATGCAAATAACTATTTTGTAGGAAATTTTATCAGCTTTAATTTTGAAAAAAAGATGAAAATTGATAGGAGTAACTGTTTTCGAGATATAAGCAAGAAACCAAAAAATGTTACGTTAATTAAGCGTTTGCATATAAGCAAATTTAGTACTATTAGTATTATTATTATTAATGTTATTGTTATTAATATGACGACTAAAGACGACTCTGAAACATTTAGTGACTTTTATGTCTTCTCCTTTTTCCTCTACTAAAGTGTTAGACACAATTAATTTAGTTTAATTCCGGTTTTTCAAGCATTTTATTTTAAAGCAAATTTTTGTTAAATATTATTTATATCCAACTCTATAACTCGTTTATGCTTGGTCCTACAAGAAAAATGTAAATAACTATTTTGTTGGAAATTTTATCAGCTTTAATTTTGAAAGTAAGATAAAATTTGATAGGAGTAACTGTTTTCGAGATATAAGCAAAAAACCAATAAGAAAACTGTAACTGTTACTGAACAAAAATGTAATTCAGTTTTCAATGTTTGAGACGAAGTCAAAAATGCAGCATTTAAAAACGACTCTGAAGACTTCAGTGACTTTTATGTCACCTCCTTTTTCTTCTAATAAAGTATTGGACCCAACAAATTAAGTGTATTTTAAATCACAAGACATTTTCTGTTAAAACACTTTTTTTTAATTAATAATTATTTTCAAACTTATATTTCGCTTATGGTTAGTTCTACATGAAAAATGCAAATAACTATTTTGTAGGAAATTTTATCACCTTTAATTTTGGTGAAAAAGTAAAAATTGATAGGAGTAACTGTTTTCGAGATATAGGCAAAAAACAAAAAAACTGTTACCTTAATTAAGCGCTTGCATATAAGCAAATTTAGTACTACTAGTTTTGTTATTATAAATGTTATTGTTATTAATATGACGACTAAAGACAACTTTAAGACTTTAGTGACTTTTATGTCTCTCCTTTTTCCTCTACTAAAGTGTTAGACACAATTAATTTAGTTTAATTTCGGTTTTTCAAACATTTTATTTTAAAGCAAAATTTTGTTAAATATTAAAAACTATAAAATGGCTTAGATTGCCTAAAAACACAGATCACACATGATCTTTTGCATAAAAATGAGAAAACGCTCATGTAACACACAAAATAATCTCCATTTTTCCTTTTTAAAAGTATTATTATTATTATTACTTTTGTTACTATTACTATTATTATTATTATTATTATTATTATTATTATTATTATAATTATTGTTATTATTATTATTATTATTATTATTATTATTATTATTATTATTATTATTATTATTATTATTATTATTAAAAACTTATATTAAACAGACAGAAAACGTCGTATTCTGACACAACTTAAAACACAGATCACACATGATCTTTTGCATAGAAATGAGAAAACGCTCATATAACACAAAATAAGCTTCATTTTGGCTTAGAAAACTAAGCTTACTTTTACTACTACTATTATTTTTATTTTTATTATTATTATTATTATTATTATTACTATTATTTTTTTTATTATTATTACTATTATTATTATTATTATTATTATTATTATTATTATTATTATTATTATTATTATTATTAAAGACCGATTATAACTTTTGTATAGTAAATGTTTTTATACCAGTTTTAAAATGAGTTATTAATTTTAGACAATTTCTTGCCTAAAAACACAGATCACAGATGATCTCTTGCATAGAAATGAGAAAACGCTCATATAACACACAAAATAAGCATCATTTTTGCTTAGAAAAACTAAGCTTTAATTTAGAAAGAAATTCATTATTATAAGTATTATTATCATTATTATTATTATTATTATTATTATTATTATTTCTTTTATTACTATTATTATTATTATTATTACTATTATTATTTTTATTATTATTATTATTATTATTATTATTATTATTATTATTAACTTTTGTATAGTAAATGTTTTTATACCAGTTTTAAAATGAGTTATTAATTTTAGACAATTTCTTGCCTAAAAATACAGATCACAGATGATTTCTTGCATAGAAATGAGAAAGCGCTCATATAACACACAAAATAAGCTTCATTTTTGCTTAGAAAACTAAGCTTACTTTTATTTCTATTATTATTTTTATTATTATTATTATTATTATTATTATTATTATTATTATTATTATTATTATTATTATTATTATTATTATTATTGTTATTATTATTATTATTAACTTTTGTATAGTAAATATTTTTATACCAGTTTTAAAATGAGTTATTAATTTTAGACAATTTCTTGCCTAAAAATACAGATCACAGATGATTTCTTGCATAGAAATGAGAAAGCGCTCATATAACACACAAAATAAGCATCATTTTTGCTTAGAAAAACTAAGCTTTAATTTAGAAAGAAATTCATTATTATAAGTATTATTATCATTATTACTATTATTATTATTATTATTACTATTATTATTATTATTATTATTATTATTATTATTATTATTATTATTATTATTATTATTATTATTATTATTATTATTATTATTATTATTATTATTATTATTATTATTATTATTATTATTAACTTTTGTATAGTAAATGTTTTTATACCAGTTTTAAAATGAGTTATTAATTTTATTCAATTTCTTGCCTAAAAACACAGATCACAGATGATCTCTTGCATAGAAATGAGAAAACGCTCATATAACACAAAATAAGCATCATTTTTGCTTAGAAAAACTAAGCTTTAATTTAGAAAGAAAATCATTATTATAAGTATTATTATCATTATTATTATTATTATTATTATTTCTTTTATTACTATTATTATTATTATTATTATTATTATTATTATTATTATTATTATTACTATTATTATTATTATTATTATTATTATTATTATTATTAACTTTTGTATAGTAAATGTTTTTATACCAGTTTTAAAATGAGTTATTAATTTTATTCAATTTCTTGCCTAAAAACACAGATCACAGATGATCTCTTGCATAGAAATGAGAAAACGCTCATATAACACACAAAATAAGCATCATTTTTGCTTAGAAAAACTAAGCTTTAATTTAGAAAGAAATTCATTATTATAAGTATTATTATCATTATTATTATTATTATTATTTTTATTTCTTTTATTACTATTATTATTATTATTATTATTATTATTATTATTATTACTATTACTATTATTATTATTATTATTATTATTATTATTATTATTATTATTATTATTATTATTATTAACTTTTGTATAGTAAATGTTTTTATACCAGTTTTAAAATGAGTTATTAATTTTAGATGATTTCTTGCATAGAAATGAGAAAGCGCTCATATAACACACAAAATAAGCTTCATTTTTGCTTAGAAAACTAAGCTTACTTTTATTTCTATTATTTTTATTATTATTATTATTATTATTATTATTATTATTATTATTATTATTATTATTATTGTTATTATTATTATTATTATTATTATTGTTATTATTATTATTATTAAAAACTTATATTAAACAGACAGAAAACGTCGTATTCTGACACAAAAAAACGAATTACGTTATAGACTTGACGAGAACGGCGTATCTCGGACTCTTATAGGACTCTTATAGGGTCAAAAATTATCAGTTTGGATTAAAACAAATTATTTTTGTTGACTCTCAGTCTGAATTGTTCATCAGTTCAAACAAAAACGGCTTACTTTAGACGATCTTTTGCTTTGAACAAGAAAACTTACATCGAACAGACTAAAAACGTATTAATCTGGCATAAAAGAGCAATTTATGTATCACTTTGGATAAAGGCAGCTAATCCTATTCGTTTCATTGCTTAAAATAGACAAAATTGTTAATAAATCTAACAAAAACGCTGTATTCTAGCACAAAATACTAATTACATTATAGTTTCGACGAGAATAGCTTATTTGGAATGATTCTATGCTTCCAAACGAGTAAATTTTTAATAAACAGATGCCAAACATCATGTTTTGTCCTATAAAGACATTTTATATTGCAGTTTGTATTAAAACAAAATATTTTCGTTGATTCTTTGTTAGAAGCAGCAAACCTAACATTAAAGAATCTGAAAACTTTGTATTCGGACACAAACCACCGAATTTTGTTTCAGTTTAGACAAAAACGGTTGATTTTCGACAATATTTTGCTTTGAACAAGAAAGCTTATATCAAACTGACTAAAAACGTCTTATTTTAGCACAAAACAAAAGATTTGCGTTATAGTCTTAAAGCTGATTCATGCCACAGTTTGGATAAAAACCAATTATTTTTGTTAATTCATTGTTACAAACAAGAAACCTTACATCAAAGAAACTGAAAACCCCTTATTTAGGCACAGAAATTCGAATTACGTTTCAGTCTGGACAAAAACTGCTTATTTTAGACGATCCTTTGTTTTGAACACGAAAACTTACATTAAAAAGATTAAAAACGTCTTATTCTGGCTGAAAACTGCAAATTATATATTACTCTAGATAAAAGCAATTTATCCTGATTACTCCTTTACTTAGAATAGAGTAAACTTGTATAAAACTTAATGAAAACTTTAAATTTCGTCTCAAAGAAATAATTTACGTTATAGTTTTGACCAGCACTGTTTATTTCAAACGAAATTATGATTCGAAACTAATGAACTTTTATGGGGCAGATGTAAAACCACATATTACCATATAAAGCGTTGTTTTAAAGCAAAGTATTACCTTTTGCAACAAGAAATTTCACGTCAAAGAAACTGAAAACTTCGTATCCATACATAAATATCTAATTACGTATCAGTTTAGGCAAATACAGCTTATTTTAAACGATTTTTTGCTATAAACAAGAAAAATTTTATCAAGCATATTGAAAACGTCTTATTCTCGAAAATAAGAGCAAATTATGTATCAGTTTTAACAAAAGCGGATTACTCTGTTTGATTCTATGCTTAGAGTAGAGTAAACTACTATAAAACGTAATGAAAACTCTATATTCAAGCTCAAAAGAACAAATTACGTTATAGTTTTGACAAAAAAAAATATTTCGGACGATTACATACTTCGAAGTAAGCAAACTTTAATTGAACATGTGCAAAAGCTAATACTTTGCTTTAAAATAATGATTTATGTGGTAATATGGTATTTTGCATCTGTCCTATAAAAGTTTACCCGTTTCGCTCCATTGAATCATTAGAAATAAATTATTTTGACACAACAACAACACAAATAATTTGTTTTTGTTTAAACTGTAACATAAGTCGCTTTTATAAAACGAACTAAGACGTTTGGCATCTGCTTAGTGAAAGTTTTCTCGTTTGGGGGCATAAAATCGTTTGAAATTAACAGTTCTGGTCAAAACTATTACGTAAATTATTTCTTTGTGTCACTTTAAAGATTTGCGTTATAGTCTTGACGAGAACTGTTAATTTCAAACGATTCTATGCTTTGAAACCAGTATACTTTCACTGAACAGAGGCAAAACGTCTGATTTCGCCTTTAAAAAACGATTTATGTCACAGTTTGGATTAAAACCAATGATTTTCGTTTATTCATTGTTACAAACAAGAAACCTTACATCAAAGAAACTGAAAACCTCTTATTCAGGCCCAGAAAATCAAATTACGTTTCAGTCTGGACACAAATTGCTTATTTTAGACGATTCTTTCTTTTGAACACGAAAACTTAAATTTAAAAGATTAAAAACGTCTTATTCTGGCTCAAAACTGCAAATTATGAATTACTTTGGATAAAAGCAGTTTATCCTGATTACTCCTTTGCTTAGAATAGAGCAAACTTGTTTAAAACTTAATGAAAACTTTAAATTTCGTCTCAAAGAAATAATTTACGTTATAGTTTTGACCAGAACTGTTAATTTCAAACGATTTTATGCCCCCAAACGAGAAAACTTTCACTAAACAGATGCCAAACGTCTTAGTTCGTTTTATAAAAACGACATGTTACAGTTTAAACAAAAAAATTATTTTCGTTGTTGTATCAAAATAATTTATTTCGAATGATTCAATGGAGCGAAACGAGTAAACTTTTATAGGACAGATGCAAAATACCATATTACCACATAAATCGTTATTTTAAAGCAAAGTATTAGCTTTTGCACTTGTTCAATTAAAGTTTGCTTACTTCGAAATATGTAGTCGTCCGAAATAATTTTTTTTTGTCAAAACTATAACGTAATTTGTTCTTTTGAGCTTGAATATAGAGTTTTTATTACGTTTTATAGTAGTTTACTCTACTCTAAGCATAGAATCAAACAGAGTAATCCGCTTTTGTTAAAACTGATACATAATTTGCTCTTATTTTCGAGAATAAGACATTTTCAATATGTTTGATAAAATTTTTCTTGTTTATAGCAAGGAATCGTTTAAAATAAGCTGTATTTGCCTAAACTGATACGTAATTCGATATTTGTGCATGGATACGATGTTTTCAGTTTCTTTGACGTGAAATTTCTTGTTGCAAAAGGTAATAATTTGCTTTAAAACAACGCTTTATATTGTAATATGTGGTTTTGCATCTGCCCCATAAAAGTTCATTAGTTTCGAATCATAAAATCGTTTGAAATAAACAGTGCTGGTCAAAACTATAACGTAAATTATTTCTTTGAGACGAAATTTAAAGTTTTTATTAAGTTTTATACAAGTTTACTCTATTCTAAGTAAAGGAGTAATCAGGATAAATTGCTTTTATCTAGAGTAATATATAATTTGCAGTTTTCAGCCAGAATAAGACGTTTTTAATCTTTTTAATGTAAGTTTTTGTATTCAAAACAAAGGATCGTCTAAAGTAAGCAGTTTTTGTTCAGACTGAAACGTAATTCGAATTTCTGTGCCTGAATAAGGGGTTTTCAGTTACTTTGATGTAAGGTTTCATGTTTGTAACAATGAATTAACGAAAATAATTGGTTTTTATCCAAACTGTGGCATGAATCGTTTTTAAAAGGCGAAATAAGATGTTTTTCCTCTGTACAGTGAAAGTTTACTCGTTTCAAAGCATAGAACCGTTTGAAATTAACAGCTCTCGTTAAGACTATAACGCAAATCTTTTGTTTTGTGCTAAAATAAGACGTTTTTAGTCAGTTTGATATAAGGTTTCTTGTTCAAAGCAAAATATTGTCGAAAATCAACCGTTTTTGTCTAAACTGATACAAAATTCGGTGGTTTGTGTCCGAATACAAAGTTTTCAGATTCTTTAATGTTAGGTTTGCTGCTTCTAACAAAGAATCAACGAAAATATTTTGTTTTAATACAAACTGCAATATAAAATGTCTTTATAGGACAAAACATGATGTTTGGCATCTGTTTAATAAAAATTTACTCGTTTGGAAGCATAGAATCATTCCAAATAAGCTATTGTCGTCGAAACTATAATGTAATTAGTATTTTGTGCTAGAATACAGCGTTTTTGTTAGATTTATTAACAATTTTGTCTATTTTAAGCAATAAAACGAATAGGATTAGCTGCCTTTATCCGAAGTGATACATAAATTGCTCTTTTATGCCAGATTAATACGTTTTTAATCTGTTCTATGTAAGTTGTCTTGTTCAAAGCAAAAGATCGTCTAAAATAAGCCGTTTTTGTTTGAACTGATAAACAACTCAGACTGAGACTCAACAAAAATAATTTGTTTTAATCCAAACTGATACTTTTTGATCCTATAAGAGTCCTATAAGAGTCCGAGATACGCCGATCTCGTCAAGTCTATAACGTAATTCGTTTTTTTGTGTCAGAATACGACGTTTTCTGTCTGTTTAATATAAGTTTTTAATAATAATAATAATAACAATAATAATAATAATAATAATAATAATAATAATAATAATAATAATAATAATAATAATAATAATAATAATAGTAATAATAATAATAATATTAATAATAATAATAATGAAAATAATAATAGTAATAAAAGTAAGCTTAGTTTTCTAAGCAAAAATGAAGCTTATTTTGTGTGTTATATGAGCGTTTTCTCATTTCTATGCAAGAAATCATCTGTGATCTGTGTTTTTAGGCAACAAATTGTCTAAAATTAATATCTCATTTTAAAACTGGTATAAAAACATTTACTATACAAAAGTTATAATCAGTTTTTAATAATAATAAAATTAATAATAATAATAATAATAATAATAATAATAATAATAGTAATAATAATAATAATAATAATAATAATAATAATAATAATAATAATAATAATAATAGTAATAGTCACATAAGTAATAATAATAATAATACTTTTAATAAGGAAAAATGGAGCTTATTTTGTGTGTTACATGAGCGTTTTCTCATTTCTATGCAAAAGATCGGGTGTGATCTGTGTTTTTAGGCAATCTAACCCATTTTATAGTTTTTAATATTTAACAAAAATTTGCTTTAAAATAAAATGTTTGAAAAACTGAAATTAAACTAAATTAATTGTGTCTAACACTTTAGTAGAGGAAAAAGGAGGAGACATAAAAGTCACTAAAGTCTTAGAGTTGTCTTTAGTCGTCATATTAATAACAATAACATTTATAATAACAATACTAGTAGTACTAAATTTGCTTATATGCAAGCGCTTACTTAAGGTAACAGTTTTTTTGTTTTTTGCTTATATCTCGAAAACAGTTACTCCTAACAATTTTTACTTTTTCACCAAAATTAAAAGTGATAAAATTTCCTACAAAATAGTTATTTGCATTTTTCATGTAGAACTAACCATAAGCGAGATATAAGTTTGAAAATAATTAATAATTAAAAAAAAGTGTTTTAACAGAAAATGTCTTGTGATTTAAAATACACTTAATTTATTGGGTCCAATACTTTATTAGAAGAAAAAGGAGGTAACATAAAAGTCACTGAAGTCTTCAGAGTCGTTTTTAAATGCTGCATTTTTGTCTTCGTCTCAAACATTGAAAACTGAATTACATTTTTGTTCAGTAACAGTTACAGTTTTCTTATTGGTTTTTTGCTTATATCTCGAAAACAGTTACTCCGATCAAATTTTATCTTTCTTTCAAAATTAAAGCTGATAAAATTTCCAACAAAATAGTTATTTACATTTTTCTTGTAGGACCAAGAATAAAAGAGTTATAGAGTTGGATATAAATAATATTTAACAAAAATTTGCTTTAAAATAAAATGCTTGAAAAACCGGAATTAAACTAAATTAATTGTGTCTAACACTTTAGTAGAGGAAAAAGGAGAAGACATAAAAGTCACTAAATGTTTCAGAGTCGTCTTTAGTCGTCATATTAATAACAATAACATTAATAATAATAATACTAATAGTACTAAATTTGCTTATATGCAAACGCTTAATTAAGGTAACAGTTTTTTGGTTTCTTGCTTATATCTCGAAAACAGTTACTCCTATGAATTTTTATCTTTTTTTCAAAATTAAAGCTGATAAAATTTCCTACAAAATAGTTATTTGCATTTTTTTGTAGGACCAACCATAAGCGAGTTATAGAGTTGGATATAAATAATCTTTAACAAAAATTTGCTTTAAAATAAAATGTTTGAAAAACCGAAATTAAAATAAACTAAGACTACCACTTTAGTAGAGGTAAAAGGAGAAGACATAAAAGTCACCAAAGTCTTGAGAGTCGTTTTTAGTCGTCATATTAATAACAATAACATTAATAATAATAATACTAATATTACTAAATTTGCTTACATGCAAGCGCTTAATTAAGGTAACAGTTTTTTGGTTTCTTGCTTATATCTCGAAAACAGTTACTCCTATCAATTTTTAAATTTTTGCTAAAATTAAAGCAAGCTGATAAAATTTTGTACAAAATAGTAATTTGCATTTTTCATGTAGGACTAACCATAAGCGAGATATAAGTTTGAAAATAATTAATATTTAAAAAAAAAAGTGCTTTAACAGAAAATGTCTTGTGATTTAAAATACACTTAATTTAATGGGTCCAATACTTTATTAGAAGAAAAAGGAGGAGGCATAACAGTCACTAAAGTCTTCAGAGTCGATTTTAAATGCTGCATTTTTGTCTTTGTCTCAAACATTGAAAACTGAATTACATTTTTGTTCAGTAACAGTTACAGTTTTCTTATTGGTTTTTTGCTTATATCTCGAAAACAGTTACTCCTATAAAAATAAAAATAAATAAAATGTTTAAAAAACCGAAATTAAACTAAATTAATTAAGACTAACACTTTAGTAGAGGAAAAAAGAGAAGACATAAAAGTCACCAAAGTCTTGAGAGTCGTTTTTAGTCGTCATATTAATAACAATAACATTAATAATAATAATACTAATATTACTAAATTTGCTTATATGCAAGCGGTTAATTAAGGTAACAGTTTCTTGCTTATATCTCAAAAACAGTTACTCCTATCAATTGTTATCTTTTTACTAAAATTAAAGCTGATAAAATTTCCTACAAAATATTTATTTGCATTTTTTATGTAGGACTAACCATAAGCGAGATATAAGTTTGAAAATAATTAATATTTAAAAAAAAAGTGCTTTAACAGAAAATGTCTTGTGATTTAAAATACACTTAATTTATTGAGTCCAATACTTTATTAGAAGAAAAAGGAGGTGACATAAAAGTCACTGAAGTCTTCAGAGTCGTTTTTAAATGCTGCATTTTCGTCTTCGTCTCAAACATTGAAAACTGAATTACATTTTTGTTAAGTAACTGTAACAGTTTTCACTTTGGTTTTTTGCTTATATCTCAAAAACACCAAAATAGTTATTTACATTTTTCTTGTAGGACCAAGCATAAGCAAGTTATAGAGTTGGATATAAATAATATTAAACAAAAATTTGCTTTAAAATAAAATGTTTGAAAAACCGAAATTAAACTAAATTAATTGTGTCTAACACTTTAGTAGAGGAAAAAGGAGGAGACATAAAAGTCACTAAACTCTTCAGAATCGTCTTTAGTCGTCATATTAATAACAATAACATTAATAATAACAATACTATTAGTACTAAATTTGCTTATATGCAAGCGCTTAATTAAGGTAACAGTTTTTTTGTTGTTTGCTTATATCTCGAAAACAGTTACTCCTATCAGTTTTTACCTTTTCACCAAAATTAAAGCTGATAAAATTTCCTTCAAAATCGTTATTTGCATTTTTCATGTAGAACTAACCATAAGCAAGATATAAGTTTGAAAATAATTAATAATTAAAAAAAATGTGCTTTAACAGAAAATGTCTTGTGATTTAAAATACACTTAATTTATTGGGTCCAATACTTAATTAGAAGAAAAAGGAGGTGACAGTAAATGCTACATTTTCGTCTTCGTCTTAAACATTAAATACTGAATTACATTTTTGTTTAGTAACTGTTACAGTTTTCACTTTGGTTTTTTGCTTATATCTCGAAAACATTTACTCCTATCAATTTTTATCTTTCCTTCAAAATTAAAGCGGATAAAATTTTTTACAAAATAGTTTTTTGCATTTTTTTGTAGGACCAACTATAAGCGAGTTATAGAGTTGGATATAAATAATCTTTAACAAAAATTGATATAAAAATAAAAAAAGATAAAAATTGATAGGAGTAACTGTTTTCGAGATATAAGCAAGAAACCAAAAAACTGTTACCTTAATTAAGCGTTTGCACATAAGCTAATTTAGTACTAATAGTATTATTATTATTAATGTTATTGTTAATAATATGACGACTAAAGACGACTCTGAAACCTTTAGTGACTTTTATGTCTTCTTCTTTTTCCTCTACTAAAGTGTTAGACACAATTAATTTAGTTTAATTTCAGTATTTCAAACATTTTATTTTAAAGCAAATTTTTGTTAAATATTATTTATATCCATCTCTATAACTCGCTTATGCTTGGTCCTACAAGAAAAATGCAAATAACTATTTTGTAGGAAATTTTATCAGCTTTAATTTTATTAAAAAGATAAAAATTGATAGGAGTAACTGTTTTCGAGATATAAGCAAGAAACCAAAAAACTGTTACCTTAATAAAGCGCTTGCATATAAGCAAATTTAGTACTATTAGTATTATTATTATTAATGTTATTGTTATTAAAATGACGACTAAAAACGACTCTGAAGACTTTGGTGACTTTTATGTCTTCTCCTTTTTCCTATACTAAAGTGTTAGACTCAATTAATTTAGTTTAATTTCGGTTTTTCAAACATTTTATTTTAAAGCAAATTTTTGTTGACGATTATTTATATCCAACTCTATAACTCGCTTATGGTTGGTCTTACAAAAGAAATGCAAACAACTATTTTGTAGGAAATTTTATCAGCTTTAATTTTAGTAAAAAGATAAAAATTTATAGGAGTAACTGTTTTCGAGATATAAGCAAGAAACCAAAACACTGTTATCTTAATTAAGCGTTTGCATATAAGCAAATTTAGTACTATTAGTATTATTATCATTAATGTTATTGTTATTAGTATGACGACTAAAGACGACTCTGAAACCTTTAGTGACTTTTATGTCTTTTTCTTTTTCCTCTACTAAAGTGTTAGACACAATTAAATTAGTTTAATTTCAGTTTTTCAAACATTTTATTTTAAAGCAAATTTTTGTTAAATATTATTTATATCCAACTCTATAACTCGCTTATGGTTGGTCCTACAAGAAAAATGCAAATAACGATTTTGTAGGAAATTTTATCAGCTTTAATTTTGAAATAAAGATAAAAATTGATAGGAGTAACAGTTTTCGAGATATAAGCAAAAAACCAATAAGAAAACTGTAACTGTTACTGAACAAAAATGTAATTCAGTTTTCAATGTTTGAGACGAAGACGAAAATGCAGCATTTAAAATCGACTCTGAAGACTTCAGTGACTTTTATGTCACCTCCTTTTTCTTCTAATAAACTATTGGACCCAATAAATTAAGTGTATTTTAAATCCCAAGACATTTTCTGTTAAAACACTTTTTTTTTAAATATTAATTATTTTCAAACTTATATCTCGCTTATGGTTAGTCCTACATGAAAAATGCAAATAAGTATTTTGTAGGAAATTTTATCAGCTTTAATTTTAGTGAAAAGATAAAAATTGATAGGAGTAACTGTTTTCGAGATATAAGCAAGAAACCAAAAAACTGTTACCTTAATTAAGGGCTTACATATAAGCAAATTTAGTACTAAAAACTACTCTGAAGACTTTGGTGACTTTTATGTCACCTCCTTTTTCTTCTAATAAAGTATTGAACCCATTAAATTAAGTGTATTTTAAATCACAAGACATTTTCTGTTAAAGCACTTTTTCTTTAAATATTAATTATTTTCAAACTTATATCTCGCTTATGGTTAGTTCTACATAAAAAATGCAAATAACTATTTTGTAGGAAATTTTATCAGCTTTAATTTTTGTAAAAAGATAAAAATTGATAGGAGTAACTGTTTTCGAGATATAAGCAAGAAACTGTTGCCTTAATTAAGCGCTTGCATATAAGCAAATTTAGTAATATTAGTATTATTATTATTAATGTTATTGTTATTAATATGACGACTAAAAACGACTCTGAAACCTTTAGTGACTTTTATGTTTTTTTCTTTTTCCTCTACTAAAGTGTTAGACACAATTAATTTAGTTTAATTTCAGTATTTCAAACATTTTATTTTAAAGCAAATTTTTGTTAAATATTATTTATATCTATCTCTATAACTCGCTTATGCTTAGTCCTACAAGAAAAATGCAAATAACTATTTTGTAGGAAATTTTATCAGCTTTAATTTTAGTAAAAAGATAAAAATTGATAGGAGTAACTGTTTTCGAGATATAAGCAAAAAACCAAAAAACTGTTACTTTAATAAAGCGCTTGCATATAAGCAAATTTAGTACTATTAGTATTATTATTATTAATGTTATTGTTATTAAAATGACGACTAAAAAAGACTCTAAAGACTTTGGTGACTTTTATGTCTTCTCCTTTTTCCTATACTAAAGTGTTAGACACAATTAATTTAGTTTAATTTCAGTATTTCAAACATTTTATTTTAAAGCAAATTTTTGTTAAATATTATTTATATCCATCTCTATAACTCGCTTATGGTTGGTCCTACAAGAAAAATGCAAATAACTATTTTGTAGGAAATTTTATCAGCTTTAATTTTAGTAAAAAGATAAAAATTGATAGGAGTAACTGTTTTCGAGAAATAAGCAAGAAAAAAAGTCACTAAAGGTTTCAAAGTTGTCTTTAATCGTCATATTAATAACAATAACATTAATAATAATAATACTAATAGTACTAAATTTGCTTACATGCAAACGCTTAATTAAGGTAACAGTGTTTTGGTTTCTTGCTCATATCTCGAAAACAGTTACTCCTATCAATTTTTATCTTTTTACTAAAACTCAAGCTGATAAAATTTCCTACAAAATAGTTATTTGCATTTTTTATGTAGGACTAACCATAAGCGAGATATAAGATTGAAAATAATTAATATTTAAAAAAGAAGTGCTTTAACAGAAAATGTCTTGTGATTTAAAATACACTTAATTTATTAGGTCCAATACTTTATTAAAAAAAAAAGGGGGTGACATATAAGTCACTGAAGTCTTCAGAGTCGATTTTAAATGCTGCATTTTCGTCTTCGTCTCAAACATTGAAAACTGAATTACATTTTTGTTCTGAAACGGTAACAGTTTTTACTATGGTTTTTTGCTTATATCTCGAAAACAGTTACTCCTATCAATTTTTATCTTTGTTTCAAAATTAAAGCTGATAACATTTCCTACAAAATAGTTATTTGCATTTTTCTTGTAGGACCAACCATAAGCGAGTTATAAAGTTGGATATAAATAATATTTAACAAAAACTTGCTTAAAAATAAAATGTTTGAAATACTGAAATTAAACTAAATTAATTGTGTCTAACACTTTAGTAGAGAAAAAAGAAAAAGACATAAAAGTCACCAAAGTCTTCAGAATCGTTTTTAGTCGTCATATTAATAACAATAACATTAATAATAATAATACTAATAGTACTAAATCTGCTTATATGCAAGCGCTTTATTAAGGTAACAGTTTTTTGGTTTCTTGCTTATATCTCGAAAACAGTTACTCCTATGAATTTTTGTCTTTCTTTCAAAATTAAAGCTGATAAAATATTCTACAAAATAGTTATTTGCATTTTTCTTGTAGGACCAACCATAAGCGAGTTATAGAGTTGGATATAAATAATATTTAACAAAAATTTGCTTTAAAATAAAATGTTTGAAAAACTGAAATTAAACTAATTTAACTGTGTCTAACACTTTAGTAGAGGAAAAAGAAGAAGACATAAAAGTCACTAAAGGTTTCAAAGTTGTCTTTAATCGTCATATTAATAACAATAACATTAATAATAATAATACTAATAGTACTAAATTTGCTTATATGCAAACGCTTAATTAAGGTAACAGTGTTTTGGTTTCTTGTTCATATCTCGAAAACAGTTACTCCTATCAACTTTTATCTTTTTACTAAAATTCAAGCTGATAAAATGTCCTACAAAATAATTATTTGCATTTTTTATGTAGGACTAACCATAAGCGAGATATAAGATTGAAAATAATTAATATTTAAAAAAGAAGTGCTTTAACAGAAAATGTCTTGTGATTTAAAATACACTTAATTTATTAGGTCCAATACTTTATTAGAAAAAAAGGGGGTGACATATAAGTCACTGAAGTCTTCAGAGTCGATTTTGAATGCTGCATTTTCGTCTTCGTCTCAAACATTGAAAACTGAATTACATTTTTGTTCTGAAACGGTAACAGTTTTTACTTTCGTTTTTTGCTTATATCTCGAAAACAGTTACTCCTATCAATTTTTATCTTTCTTTAAAAATTAAAGCTGATAACATTTCCTACAAAATAGTTATTTGCATTTTTCTTGTAGGACCAACCATAAGCGAGTTATAAAGTTGGATATAAATAATATTTAACAAAAACTTGCTTAAAACTAAAATGTTTGAAATACTGAATTTAAACTAAATTAATTGTGTCTAACACTTTAGTAGAGAAAAAAGAAAAAGACATAAAAGTCACCAAAGTCTTCAGAATCGTTTTTAGTCGTCATATTATTAACAATAACATTAATAATAATAATACTAATAGTACTAAATCTGCTTATATGCAAGCGCTTTGATAAGGTAACAGTTTTTTGGTTTCTTGCTTATATCTCGAAAACAGTTACTCTTATCAATTTTTATCTTTTTTTCAAAATTAAAGCTAATAAAATTTCCTACAAAATAGTTATTTGCATTTTTTTGTAGGACCAACCATAAGCGAGTTATAGAGTTGGATATAAATAATATTTAACAAAAATTTGCTTTAAAATAAAATGTTTGAAAAACCGAAATTAAACTAAATTAATTGAGTCTAACACTTTAGTAGAGGAAAAAGAAAAAGACATAAAAGTCACTAAAGGTTTCAGAGTTGTCTTTAGTTGTCATATTAATAACAATACCATTAATAATAATAATACTAATAGTACTAAATTTGCTTATATGCAAACGCTTAATTAAGGTAACAGTGTTTTGGTTTCTTGCTTATGTCTCGAAAACAGTTACTCCTATCAATTTTTATCTTTTTACTAAAATTCAAGCTGATAAAATTTCCTACAAAATAGTTATTTGCATTTTTCATGTAGGACTAACCATAAGCGAGATATATGATTGAAAATAATTAATATTTAAAAAAAAAGTGCTTTAACAGAAAATGTCTTGTGATTTAAAATACACTTAATTTATTGGGTCCAATACTTTATTAGAAGAAAAAGGAAGTGACATAAAAGTCACTGAAGTTTTCAGAGTCGATTTTAAATGCTGCATTTTCGTCTTCGTCTCAAACATTGAAAACTGAATTACATTTTTGTTCTGAAACGGTAACAGTTTTTACTTTGGTTTTTTGCTTATATCTCGAAAACAGTTACTCCTATCAATTTTTATCTTTCTTTCAAAATTAAAGCTGATAACATTTCCTACAAAATAGTTATTTGCATTTTTCTTGTAGGACCAACCATAAGCGAGTTATAAAGTTGGATATAAATAATATTTAACAAAAACTTGCTTAAAAATAAAATGTTTGAAATACTGAAATTAAACTAAATTAATTGTGTCTAACACTTTAGTAGAGAAAAAAGAAAAAGACATAAAAGTCACCAAAGTCTTCAGAATCGTTTTTAGTCGTCATATTAATAACAATAACATTAATAATAATAATACTAATAGTACTAAATCTGCTTATATGCAAGCGCTTTATTAAGGTAACAGTTTTTTGGTTTCTTGCTTATATCTCGAAAACAGTTACTCCTATGAATTTTTGTCTTTCTTTCAAAATTAAAGCTGATAAAATATTCTACAAAATAGTTATTTGCATTTTTCTTGTAGGACCAACCATAAGCGAGTTATAGCGTTGGATATAAATAATATTTAACAAAAATTTGCTTTAAAATAAAATGTTTGAAAAACTGAAATTAAACTAATTTAACTGTGTCTAACACTTTAGTAGAGAAAAAAGGAAAAGACATAAAAGTCACTAAAGGTTTCAGAGTTGTCTTTAGTTGTCATATTAATAACAATAACATTAATAATAATAATACTAATAGTACTAAATTTGCTAATATGCAAACGCTTAATTAAGGTAACAGTGTTTTGGTTTCTTGCTTATATCTCGAAAACAGTTACTCCTATCAATTTTTATCTTTTTACTAAAATTCAAGCTGATAAAATTTCCTACAAAATAGTTATTTGCATTTTTCATGTAGGACTAACCATAAGCGAGATATATGATTGAAAATAATTAATATTTAAAAAAAAAGTGCTTTAACAGAAAATGTCTTGTGATTTAAAATACACTTAATTTATTGGGTCCAATACTTTATTAGAAGAAAAAGGAAGTGACATAAAAGTCACTGAAGTCTTCAGAGTCGTTTTTAAATGCTGCAGTTTCGTCTTCGTCTCAAACATTGAAAACCGAATTACATTTTTGTTCAGTAACAGTCGCAGTTTTCTTATTGGTTTTTTGCTTATATCTCGAAAACAGTTACTCCTATCAATTTTTATCTTTTTTTCAAAATTAAAGCTGATAAAATTTCTTACAAAATAGTTTTTTGCATTTTTCTTGTAGGACCAACCATAAGCGAGTTATAGAGTTGGATATAAATAATATTTAACAAAAATTTGCTTTAAAATAAAATGTTTGAAAAACTGAAATTAAACTAATTTAATTGTGTCTAACACTTTAGTAGAGGAAAAAGAAGAAGACATAAAAGTCACTAAAGGTTTCAAAGTTGTCTTTAATCGTAATATTAATAACAATAACATTAATAATAATAATACTAATAGTACTAAATTTGCTTATATGCAAACGCTTAATTAAGGTAACAGTGTTTTGGTTTCTTGCTTATATCTCGAAAACAGTTACTCCTATCAATTTTTATCTTTTTACTAAAATTAAAGCTGATAAAATTTCCTACAAAATAGTTAATTGCATTTTTAATGTAGGACTAACCATGAGCGAGATATAAGTTTGAAAATAATTAAAATTTAAAAAAAAGTGCTTCAACAGAAAATGTCTTGTGATTTAAAATACACTTAATTTATAGGGTCCAATACTTTATTAGAAGAAAAAAGAGGTGACAGAAAGGTCACTGAAGTCTTTAGAGTCGTTTGTAAATGCTGCATTTTCGTCTTCGTCTCAAACATTGAAAACTGAATTACATTTTTGTTCAGTAACTGTTACAGTTTTCTTATTGGTTTCTTGCTTATATCTCGAAAACAGTTACTCCTATCAATTTCTATCTTTCTTTTAAAATTAAAGCTGATAAAGCTTCCTACAAAATAGTTGTTTGCATTTTTCTTGTAGGACCAACCATAAGCGAGTTATAGAGTTGGATATAAATAATATTTAACAAAAATTTGCTTTAAATAAAATGTTTGAAAAACCGAAATTAAACTAAATTAATTGAGTCTAACACTTTAGTAGAGAAAAAAGAAAAAGACATAAAAGTCACCAACGTCTTCAGAATCGTTTTTAGTCGTCATATTAATAACAATAACGTTAATAATAATAATACTAATAGTACTAAATCTGCTTATATGCAAGCGCTTTATTAAGGTAACAGTGTTTTGGTTTCTTGCTTATATCTCGAAAACAGTTACTCCTATCAATTTTTATTTTTTTACTAAAATTCAAGCTGATAAAATTTCCTACAAAATAGTTATTTGCATTTTTCATGTAGGACTAACCATAAGCGAGATATATGATTGAAAATAATTAATGTTTAAAAAAAAAGTGCTTTAACAGAAAATGTCTTGTGATTTAAAATACACTTAATTTATTGGGTCCAATACTTTTTTAGAAGAAAAAGGAAGTGACATAAAAGTCACTGAAGTCTTCAGAGTCGTTTTTAAATGCTGCAGTTTCGTCTTCGTCTCAAACATTGAAAACTGAATTACATTTTTGTTCAGTAACAGTCACAGTTTTCTTATTGGTTTTTTGCTTATATCTCGAAAACAGTTACTCCTATCAATTTTTATCTTTCTGTCAAAATTAAAGCTGATACAATTTCCTACAAAATAGTTATTTGCATTTTTCTTGTAGGACCAACCATAAGCGAGTTATAGAGTTGGATATAAATAATATTTAACAAAAATTTGCTTTAGAATAAAATGTTTGAAAAACTGAAATTAAACTAATTTAATTGTGTCTAACACTTTAGTAGAGAAAAAAGAAGAAGACATAAAAGTCACTAAAGGTTTCAAAGTTGTCTTTAATCGTCATATTAATAACAATAACATTAATAATAATAATACTAATAGTACAAAATTTGCTTATATGTAAACGCTTAATTAAGGTAACAGTGTTTTGGTTTCTTGCTCATATCTCGAAAACAGTTACTCCTATCAATTTTTATTTTTTTACTAAAATTTAAGCTGATAAAATTTCCTACAAAATAGTTATTTGCATTTTTTATGTAGGACTAACCATAAGCGAGATATAAGATTGAAAATAATTAATATTTAAAAAAGAAGTGCTTTAACAGAAAATGTCTTGTGATTTAAAATACACTTAATTTATTAGGTCCAATACTTTATTAAAAAAAAAAGGGGGTGACATATAAGTCACTGAAGTCTTCAGAGTCGATTTTAAATGCTGCATTTTCGTCTTCGTCTCAAACATTGAAAACTGAATTACATTTTTGTTCTGAAACGGTAACAGTTTTTACTTTGGATTTTTGCTTATATCTCGAAAACAGTTACTCCTATCAATTTTTATCTTTCTTTCAAAATTAAAGCTGATAACATTTCCCACAAAATAGTTATTTGCATTTTTCTTGTAGGACCAACCATAAGCGAGTTATAAAGTTGGATATAAATAATATTTAACAAAAACTTGCTTAAAAATAAAATGTTTGAAAAACTGAAATTAAACTAAATTAATTGTGTCTAACACTTTAGTACAGAAAAAAGAAAAAGACATAAAAGTCACCAAAGTCTTCAAAATCGTTTTTAGTCGTCATATTAATAACAATAACATTAATAATAATAATACTAATAGTACTAAATCTGCTTATATGCAAGCGCTTTATTAAGGTAACAGTTTTTTGGTTTCTTGCTTATATCTCGAAAACAGTTACTCCTATGAATTTTTGTCTTTCTTTCAAAATTAAAGCTGATAAAATATTCTACAAAATAGTTATTTGCATTTTTCTTGTAGGACCAACCATAAGCGAGTTATAGAGTTGGATATAAATAATATTTAACAAAAATCTGCTTTAAAATAAAATGTTTGAAAAACTGAAATTAAACTAATTTTACTGTGTCTAACACTTTAGTAGAGAAAAAACGAAAAGACATAAAAGTCACTTAAGGTTTCAGAGTTGTCTTTAGTTGTCATATTAATAACAATAACATTAATAATAATAATACTAATAATTCTAAATTTGCTTATATGCAAACGCTTAATTAAGGTAACAGTGTTTTGGTTTCTTGCTTATATCTCGAAAACACTTACTCCTATCAATTTTTATCTTTTTACTAAAATTCAAGCTGATAAAATTTCCTACAAAATAGTTATTTGCATTTTTCATGTAGGACTAACCATAAGCGAGATATATGATTGAAAATAATTAATATTTAAAAAAAAAGTGCTTTAACAGAAAATGTCTTGTGATTTAAAATACACTTAATTTATTGGGTCCAATACTTTATTAGAAGAAAAAGGAAGTGACATAAAAGTCACTGAAGTCTTCAGAGTCGTTTTTAAATGCTGCAGTTTCGTCTTCGTCTCAAACATTGAAAACCGAATTACATTTTTGTTCAGTAACAGTCACAGTTTTCTTATTGGTTTTTTGCTTATATCTCGAAAACAGTTACTCCTATCAATTTTTATCTTTCTTTTAAAATTAAAGCTGATAAAATTTCCTACAAAATAGTTATTTGCATTTTTTATGTAGGACTAACCATAAGCGAGATATAAGATTGAAAATAATTAATATTTAAAAAAGAAGTGCTTTAACAGAAAATGTCTTGTGATTTAAAATACACTTAATTTGTTAGGTCCAATACTTTATTAAAAAAAAAAGGGAGTGACATATAAGTCACTGAAGTCTTCAGAGTCGATTTTAAATGCTGCATTTTCGTCTTCGTCTCAAACATTGATAACTGAATTACATTTTTGTTCTGAAACGGTAACAGTTTTTACTTTGGTTTTTTGCTTATATCTCGAAAACAGTTACTCCTATCAATTTTTATCTTTTTTTCAAAATTAAAGCTGATAACATTTCCTACAAAATAGTTATTTGCATTTTTCTTGTAGGATCAACCATAAGCGAGTTATAAAGTTGGATATAAATAATATTTAACAAAAACTTGCTTAAAAATAAAATGTTTGAAAAACTGAAATTAAACTAAATTAATTGTGTCTAACACTTTAGTAGAGAAAAAAGAAAAAGACATAAAAGTCACCAAAGTCTTCAGAATCGTTTTTAGTCGTCATATTAATAACAATAACATTAATAATAATAATACTAATAGTACTAAATCTGCTTATATGCAAGCGCTTTATTAAGGTAACAGTTTTTTGGTTTCTTGCTTATATCTCGAAAACAGTTACTCCTATGAATTTTTGTCTTTCTTTCAAAATTAAAGCTGATAATATATTCTACAAAATAGTTATTTGCATTTTTCTTGTAGGACCAACCATAAGCGAGTTATAGAGTTGGATATAAATAATATTTAACAAAAATTTGCTTTAAAATAAAATGTTTGAAAAACTGAAATTAAACTAATTTTACTGTGTCTAACACTTTAGTAGAGAAAAAACGAAAAGACATAAAAGTCACTTAAGGTTTCAGAGTTGTCTTTAGTTGTCATATTAATAACAATAACATTAATAATAATAATACTAATAGTTCTAAATTTGCTTATATGCAAACGCTTAATTAAGGTAACAGTGTTTTGGTTTCTTGCTTATATCTCGAAAACAGTTACTCCTATCAATTTTTATCTTTTTACTAAAATTCTAGCTGATAAAATTTCCTACAAAATAGTTATTTGCATTTTTCATGTAGGACTAACCATAAGCGAGATATATGATTGAAAATAATTAATATTTAAAAAAAAAGTGCTTTAACAGAAAATGTCTTGTGATTTAAAATACACTTAATTTATTGGGTCCAATACTTTATTAGAAGAAAAAGGAAGTGACATAAAAGTCACTGAAGTCTTCAGAGTCGTTTTTAAATGCTGCAGTTTCGTCTTCGTCTCAAACATTGAAAACCGAATTACATTTTTGTTCAGTAACAGTCACAGTTTTCTTATTGGTTTTTTGCTTATATCTCGAAAACAGTTACTCCTATCAATTTTTATCTTTCTTTCAAAATTAAAGCTGATAACATTTCCTACAAAATAGTTATTTGCATTTTTCTTGTAGGACCAACCATAAGCGAGTTATAAAGTTGGATATAAATAATATTTAACAAAAACTTGCTTAAAAATAAAATGTTTGAAATACTGAAATTAAACTAAATTAATTGTGTCTAACACTTTAGTAGAGAAAAAAGAAAAAGACATAAAAGTCACCAAAGTCTTCAGAATCGTTTTTAGTCGTCATATTAATAACAATAACATTAATAATAATAATACTAATAGTACAAAATCTGCTTATATGCAAGCGGTTAATTAAGGTAACAGTTTCTTGCTTATATCTCAAAAACAGTTACTCCTATCAATTGTTATCTTTTTACTAAAATTAAAGCTGATAAAATTTCCTACAAAATATTTATTTGCATTTTTTATGTAGAACTAACCATAAGCGAGATATAAGTTTGAAAATAATTAATATTTAAAAAAAAGTGCTTTAACAGAAAATGTCTTGTGATTTAAAATACACTTAATTTATTGGGTCCAATACTTTATTAGAAGAAAAAGGAAGTGACATAAAAGTCACTGAAGTCTTCAGAGTCGTTTTTAAATGCTGCAGTTTCGTCTTCGTCTCAAACATTGAAAACCGAATTACATTTTTGTTCAGTAACAGTCACAGTTTTCTTATTGGTTTTTTGCTTATATCTCGAAAACAGTTACTCCTATCAATTTTTATCTTTCTTTCAAAATTAAAGCTGATAAAATTTCCTACAAAATAGTTATTTGCATTTTTCTTGTACGACCAACCATAAGCGAGTTATAGAGTTGGATATAAATAATATTTAACAAAAATTTGCTTTAAAATAAAATGTTTGAAAAACTTAAATTAAACTAATTTAATTGTGTCTAACACTTTAGTAGAGGAAAAAGAAGAAGACATAAAAGTCACTAAAGGTTTCAAAGTTGTCTTTAATCGTCATATTAATAACAATAACATTAATAATAATAATACTAATAGTACTAAATTTGCTAATATGCAAACGCTTAATTAAGGTAACAGTGTTTTGGTTTCTTGCTCATATCTCGAAAACAGTTACTCCTATCAACTTTTATCTTTTTACTAAAATTCAAGCTGATAAAATTTCCTACAAAATAATTATTTGCATTTTTTATGTAGGACTAACCATAAGCGAGATATAAGATTGAAAATAATTAATATTTAAAAAAGAAGTGCTTTAACAGAAAATGTCTTGTGATTTAAAATACACTTAATTTATTAGGTCCAATACTTTATTAGAAAAAAAAAGGGTGACATATAAGTCACTGAAGTCTTCAGAGTCGATTTTAAATGCTGCATTTTCGTCTTCGTCTCAAACATTGAAAACTGAATTACATTTTTGTTCTGAAACGGTAACAGTTTTTACATTGGTTTTTTGCTTATATCTCGAAAACAGTTACTCCTATCAATTTTTATCTTTCTTCCAAATTAAAGCTGATAACATTTCCTACAAAATAGTTATTTGCATTTTTCTTGTAGGACCAACCATAAGCGAGTTATAAAGCTGGATATAAATAATATTTAACAAAAACTTGCTTAAAAATAAAATGTTTGAAATACTGAAATTAAACTAAATTAATTGTGTCTAACACTTTAGTAGAGAAAAAAGAAAAAGACATAAAAGTCACCAAAGTCTTCAGAATCGTTTTTAGTCGTCATATTAATAACAATAACATTAATAATAATAATACTAATAGTACTAAATCTGCTTATATGCAAGCGCTTTATTAAGGTAACAGTTTTTTGGTTTCTTGCTTATATCTCGAAAACAGTTACTCCTATGAATTTTTGTCTTTTTTTCAAAATTAAAGCTGATAAAATTTCCTACAAAATAGTTATTTGCATTTTTCTTGTAGGACCAACCATAAGCGAGTTATAGAGTTGGATATAAATACTTTTTAACAAAAATTTGCTTTAAAATAAAATGTTTGAAAAACTGAAATTAAACTAATTTAATTGTGTCTAACACTTTAGTAGAGGAAAAAGGAAAAGACATAAAAGTCACTAAAGGTTTCAGAGTTGTCTTTAGTTGTCATATTAATAACAATAACATTAATAATAATAATACTAATAGTACTAAATTTGCTTATATGCAAACGCTTAATTAAGGTAACAGTGTTTTGGTTTCTTGCTCATATCTCGAAAACAGTTACTCCTATTAATTTTTATCTTTCTTTCAAAATTAAAGCTGATAACATTTCCTACAAAATAGTTATTTGCATTTTTCTTGTGAGACCAACCATAAGCGAGTTATAAAGTTGGATATAAATAATATTTAACAAAAACTTGCTTAAAAATAAAATGTTTGAAATACTGAAATTAAACTAAATTAATTGTGTCTAACACTTTAGTAGAGAAAAAAGAAAAAGACATAAAAGTCACCAAAGTCTTCAGAATCGTTTTTAGTCGTCATATTAATAACAATAACATTAATAATAATAATACTAATAGTACTAAATCTGCTTATATGCAAGCGCTTTATTAAGGTAACAGTTTTTTGGTTTCTTGCTTATATCTCGAAAACAGTTACTCCTATGAATTTTTGTCTTTTTTTCAAAATTAAAGCTGATAAAATTTCCTACAAAATAGTTATTTGCATTTTTCTTGTAGGACCAACCATAAGCGAGTTATAGAGTTGGATATAAATACTTTTTAACAAAAATTTGCTTTAAAATAAGATGTTTGAAAAACTGAAATTAAACTAATTTAATTGTGTCTAACACTTTAGTAGAGGAAAAAGGAAAAGACATAAAAGTCACTAAAGGTTTCAGAGTTGTCTTTAGTTGTCATATTAATAACAATAACATTAATAATAATAATACTAATAGTACTAAATTTGCTTATATGCAAACGCTTAATTAAGGTAACAGTGTTTTGGTTTCTTGCTTATATCTGGAAAACAGTTACTCCTATCAATTTTTATTTTTTTACTAAAATTCAAGCTGATAAAATTTCCTATAAAATAGTTATTTGCATTTTTCATGTAGGACTAACCATAAGCGAGATATATGATTGAAAATAATTAATATTTAAAAAAAAAGTGCTTTAACAGAAAATGTCTTGTGATTTAAAATACACTTAATTTATTGGGTCCAATACTTTATTAGAAGAAAAAGGAAGTGACATAAAAGTCACTGAAGTCCTCAGAGTCGTTTTTAAATGCTGCAGTTTCGTCTTCGTCTCAAACATTGAAAACTGAATTACATTTTTGTTCAGTAACAGTCACAGTTTTCTTATTGGTTTTTTGCTTATATCTCGAAAACAGTTACTCCTATCAATTTTTATTTTTCTGTCAAAATTAAAGCTGATAAAATTTCCTACAAAATAAATATTTGCATTTTTCTTGTAGGACCAACCATAAGCGAGTTATAGAGTTGGATATAAATAAGATTTAACAAAAATTTGCTTTAAAATACAATGTTTGAAAAACTGAAATTAAACTAATTTAATTGTGTCTAACACTTTAGTAGAGGAAAAAGAAGAAAACATAAAAGTCACTAAAGGTTTCAAAGTTGTCTTTAATCATCATATTAATAACAATAACATTAATAATAATAATACTAATAGTACTAAATTTGCTTATATGCAAACGCTTAATTAAGGTAACAGTGTTTTGGTTTCTTGCTCATATCTCGAAAACAGTTGCTCCTATCAATTTTTATCTTTCTTTCAAAATTAAAGCTGATAACATTTCCTACAAAATAGTTATTTACATTTTTCTTGTGGGACCAACCATAAGCGAGTTATAAAGTTGGATATAAATAATATTTAACAAAAACTTGCTTAAAAATAAAATGTTTGAAATACTGAAATTAAACTAAATTAATTGTGTCTAACACTTTAGTAGAGAAAAAAGAAAAAGACATAAAAGTCACCAAAGTCTTCAGAATCGTTTTTAGTCGTCATATTAATAACAATAACATTAATAATAATAATACTAATAGTACTAAATCTGCTTATATGCAAGCGCTTTATTAAGGTAACAGTTTTTTGGTTTCTTGCTTATATCTCGAAAACAGTTACTCCTATGAATTTTTATCTTTTTACTAAAATTCAAGCTGATAAAATTTCCTATAAAATAGTTATTTGCATTTTTCATGTAGGACTAACCATAAGCGAGATATATGATTGAAAATAATTAATATTTAAAAAAAAAGTGCTTTAACAGAAAATGTCTTGTGATTTAAAATACACTTAATTTATTGGGTCCAATACTTTATTAGAAGAAAAAGGAAGTGACATAAAAGTCACTGAAGTCTTCAGAGTCGTTTTTAAATGCTGCAGTTTCGTCTTCGTCTCAAACATTGAAAACCGAATTACATTTTTGTTCAGTAACAGTCACAGTTTTCTTATTGGTTTTTTGCTTATATCTCGAAAACAGTTACTCCCATCAATTTTTATCTTTCTTTCAAAATTAAAGCTGATAAAATTTCCTACAAAATAGTTATTTGCATTTTTCTTGTAGGACCAACCATAAGCGAGTTATAGAGTTGGATATAAATAATATATCACAAAAATTTGCTTTAAAATAAAATGTTTGAAAAACTGAAATTAAACTAATTTAACTGTGTCTAACACTTTAGTAGAGAAAAAACGAAAAGACATAAAAGTCACTTAAGGTTTCAGAGTTGTCTTTAGTTGTCATATTAATAACAATAACATTAATAATAATAATACTAATAGTTCTAAATTTGCTTATATGCAAACGCTTAATTAAGGTAACAGTGTTTTGGTTTCTTGCTTATATCTCGAAAACAGTTACTCCTATCAATTTTTATCTTTTTACTAAAATTCTAGCTGATAAAATTTCCTACAAAATAGTTATTTGCATTTTTCATGTAGGACTAACCATAAGCGAGATATATGATTGAAAATAATTAATATTTAAAAAAAAAGTGCTTTAACAGAAAATGTCTTGTGATTTAAAATACACTTAATTTATTGGGTCCAATACTTTATTAGAAGAAAAAGGAAGTGACATAAAAGTCACTAAAGTCTTCAGAGTCGTTTTTAAATGCTGCAGTTTCGTCTTCGTCTCAAACATTGAAAACCGAATTACATTTTTGTTCAGTAACAGTCACAGTTTTCTTATTGGTTTTTTGCTTATATCTCGAAAACAGTTACTCCTATCAATTTTTATCTTTCTTTCAAAATTAAAGCTGATAAAATTTCCTACAAAATAGTTATTTGCATTTTTCTTGTACGACCAACCATAAGCGAGTTATAGAGTTGGATATAAATAATATTTAACAAAAATTTGCTTTAAAATAAAATGTTTGAAAAACTTAAATTAAACTAATTTAATTGTGTCTAACACTTTAGTAGAGGAAAAAGAAGAAGACATAAAAGTCACTAAAGGTTTCAAAGTTGTCTTTAATCGTCATATTAATAACAATAACATTAATAATAATAATACTAATAGTACTAAATTTGCTAATATGCAAACGCTTAATTAAGGTAACAGTGTTTTGGTTTCTTGCTCATATCTCGAAAACAGTTACTCCTATCAACTTTTATCTTTTTACTAAAATTCAAGCTGATAAAATTTCCTACAAAATAATTATTTGCATTTTTTATGTAGGACTAACCATAAGCGAGATATAAGATTGAAAATAATTAATATTTAAAAAAGAAGTGCTTTAACAGAAAATGTCTTGTGATTTAAAATACACTTAATTTATTAGATCCAATACTTTATTAGAAAAAAAAAGGGTGACATATAAGTCACTGAAGTCTTCAGAGTCGATTTTAAATGCTGCATTTTCGTCTTCGTCTCAAACATTGAAAACTGAATTACATTTTTGTTCTGAAACGGTAACAGTTTTTACATTGGTTTTTTGCTTATATCTCGAAAACAGTTACTCCTATCAATTTTTATCTTTCTTTCAAAATTAAAGCTGATAACATTTCCTACAAAATAGTTATTTGCATTTTTCTTGTAGGACCAACCATAAGCGAGTTATAAAGTTTGATATAAATAATATTTAACAAAAACTTGCTTAAAAATAAAATGTTTGAAATACTGAAATTAAACTAAATTAATTGTGTCTAACACTTTAGTAGAGAAAAAAGAAAAAGACATAAAAGTCACCAAAGTCTTCAGAATCGTTTTTAGTCGTCATATTAATAACAATAACATTAATAATAATAATACTAATAGTACAAAATCTGCTTATATGCAAGCGGTTAATTAAGGTAACAGTTTCTTGCTTATATCTCAAAAACAGTTACTCCTATCAATTGTTATCTTTTTACTAAAATTAAAGCTGATAAAATTTCCTACAAAATATTTATTTGCATTTTTTATGTAGAACTAACCATAAGCGAGATATAAGTTTGAAAATAATTAATATTTAAAAAAAAGTGCTTTAACAGAAAATGTCTTGTGATTTAAAATACACTTAATTTATTGGGTCCAATACTTTATTAGAAGAAAAAGGAAGTGACATAAAAGTCACTGAAGTCTTCAGAGTCGTTTTTAAATGCTGCAGTTTCGTCTTCGTCTCAAACATTGAAAACCGAATTACATTTTTGTTCAGTAACAGTCACAGTTTTCTTATTGGTTTTTTGCTTATATCTCGAAAACAGTTACTCCTATCAATTTTTATCTTTCTTCAAAATTAAAGCTGATAAAATTTCCTACAAAATAGTTATTTGCATTTTTCTTGTACGACCAACCATAAGCGAGTTATAGAGTTGGATATAAATAATATTTAACAAAAATTTGCTTTAAAATAAAATGTTTGAAAAACTTAAATTAAACTAATTTAATTGTGTCTAACACTTTAGTAGAGGAAAAAGAAGAAGACATAAAAGTCACTAAAGGTTTCAAAGTTGTCTTTAATCGTCATATTAATAACAATAACATTAATAATAATAATACTAATAGTACTAAATTTGCTAATATGCAAACGCTTAATTAAGGTAACAGTGTTTTGGTTTCTTGCTCATATCTCGAAAACAGTTACTCCTATCAACTTTTATCTTTTTACTAAAATTCAAGCTGATAAAATTTCCTACAAAATAATTATTTGCATTTTTTATGTAGGACTAACCATAAGCGAGATATAAGATTGAAAATAATTAATATTTAAAAAAGAAGTGCTTTAACAGAAAATGTCTTGTGATTTAAAATACACTTAATTTATTAGATCCAATACTTTATTAGAAAAAAAAAGGGTGACATATAAGTCACTGAAGTCTTCAGAGTCGATTTTAAATGCTGCATTTTCGTCTTCGTCTCAAACATTGAAAACTGAATTACATTTTTGTTCTGAAACGGTAACAGTTTTTACATTGGTTTTTTGCTTATATCTCGAAAACAGTTACTCCTATCAATTTTTATCTTTCTTCCAAATTAAAGCTGATAACATTTCCTACAAAATAGTTATTTGCATTTTTCTTGTAGGACCAACCATAAGCGAGTTATAAAGCTGGATATAAATAATATTTAACAAAAACTTGCTTAAAAATAAAATGTTTGAAATACTGAAATTAAACTAAATTAATTGTGTCTAACACTTTAGTAGAGAAAAAAGAAAAAGACATAAAAGTCACCAAAGTCTTCAGAATCGTTTTTAGTCGTCATATTAATAACAATAACATTAATAATAATAATACTAATAGTACTAAATCTGCTTATATGCAAGCGCTTTATTAAGGTAACAGTTTTTTGGTTTCTTGCTTATATCTCGAAAACAGTTACTCCTATGAATTTTTGTCTTTTTTTCAAAATTAAAGCTGATAAAATTTCCTACAAAATAGTTATTTGCATTTTTCTTGTAGGACCAACCATAAGCGAGTTATAGAGTTGGATATAAATACTTTTTAACAAAAATTTGCTTTAAAATAAAATGTTTGAAAAACTGAAATTTAACTAATTTAATTGTGTCTAACACTTTAGTAGAGGAAAAAGGAAAAGACATAAAAGTCACTAAAGGTTTCAGAGTTGTCTTTAGTTGTCATATTAATAACAATAACATTAATAATAATAATACTAATAGTACTAAATTTGCTTATATGCAAACGCTTAATTAAGGTAACAGTGTTTTGGTTTCTTGCTCATATCTCGAAAACAGTTACTCCTATTAATTTTTATCTTTCTTTCAAAATTAAAGCTGATAACATTTCCTACAAAATAGTTATTTGCATTTTTCTTGTGAGACCAACCATAAGCGAGTTATAAAGTTGGATATAAATAATATTTAACAAAAACTTGCTTAAAAATAAAATGTTTGAAATACTGAAATTAAACTAAATTAATTGTGTCTAACACTTTAGTAGAGAAAAAAGAAAAAGACATAAAAGTCACCAAAGTCTTCAGAATCGTTTTTAGTCGTCATATTAATAACAATAACATTAATAATAATAATACTAATAGTACTAAATCTGCTTATATGCAAGCGCTTTATTAAGGTAACAGTTTTTTGGTTTCTTGCTTATATCTCGAAAACAGTTACTCCTATGAATTTTTGTCTTTTTTTCAAAATTAAAGCTGATAAAATTTCCTACAAAATAGTTATTTGCATTTTTCTTGTAGGACCAACCATAAGCGAGTTATAGAGTTGGATATAAATACTTTTTAACAAAAATTTGCTTTAAAATAAAATGTTTGAAAAACTGAAATTAAACTAATTTAATTGTGTCTAACACTTTAGTAGAGGAAAAAGGAAAAGACATAAAAGTCACTAAAGGTTTCAGAGTTGTCTTTAGTTGTCATATTAATAACAATAACATTAATAATAATAATACTAATAGTACTAAATTTGCTTATATGCAAACACTTAATTAAGGTAACAGTGTTTTGGTTTCTTGCTTATATCTCGAAAACAGTTACTCCTATCAATTTTTATTTTTTTACTAAAATTCAAGCTGATAAAATTTCCTATAAAATAGTTATTTGCATTTTTCATGTAGGACTAACCATAAGCGAGATATATGATTGAAAATAATTAATATTTAAAAAAAAAGTGCTTTAACAGAAAATGTCTTGTGATTTAAAATACACTTAATTTATTGGGTCCAATACTTTATTAGAAGAAAAAGGAAGTGACATAAAAGTCACTGAAGTCCTCAGAGTCGTTTTTAAATGCTGCAGTTTCGTCTTCGTCTCAAACATTGAAAACTGAATTACATTTTTGTTCAGTAACAGTCACAGTTTTCTTATTGGTTTTTTGCTTATATCTCGAAAACAGTTACTCCTATCAATTTTTATTTTTCTGTCAAAATTAAAGCTGATAAAATTTCCTACAAAATAAATATTTGCATTTTTCTTGTAGGACCAACCATAAGCGAGTTATAGAGTTGGATATAAATAAGATTTAACAAAAATTTGCTTTAAAATACAATGTTTGAAAAACTGAAATTAAACTAATTTAATTGTGTCTAACACTTTAGTAGAGGAAAAAGAAGAAAACATAAAAGTCACTAAAGGTTTCAAAGTTGTCTTTAATCGTCATATTAATAACAATAACATTAATAATAATAATACTAATAGTACTAAATTTGCTTATATGCAAACGCTTAATTAAGGTAACAGTGTTTTGGTTTCTTGCTCATATCTCGAAAACAGTTGCTCCTATCAATTTTTATCTTTCTTTCAAAATTAAAGCTGATAAAATTTCCTACAAAATAGTTATTTGCATTTTTCTTGTAGGACCAACCATAAGCGAGTTATAGAGTTGGATATAAATAATATATCACAAAAATTTGCTTTAAAATAAAATGTTTGAAAAACTGAAATTAAACTAATTTAACTGTGTCTAACACTTTAGTAGAGGAAAAAGGAAAAGACATAAATGTCACTAAAGGTTTCAGAGTTGTCTTTAGTTGTCACATTAATAACAATAACATTAATAATAATAATACTAATAGTACTAAATTTGCTTATATGCAAACGCTTAATTAAGGTAACAGTGTTTTGGTTTCTTGCTTATATCTCAAAAACAGTTACTCCCATCAATTTTTATCTTTCTTTCAAAATTAAAGCTGATAAAATTTCCTACAAAATAGTTATTTGCATTTTTCTTGTAGGACCAACCATAAGCGAGTTATAGAGTTGGATATAAATAATATATCACAAAAATTTGCTTTAAAATAAAATGTTTGAAAAACTGAAATTAAACTAATTTAACTGTGTCTAACACTTTAGTAGAGGAAAAAGGAAAAGACATAAATGTCACTAAAGGTTTCAGAGTTGTCTTTAGTTGTCACATTAATAACAATAACATTAATAATAATAATACTAATAGTACTAAATTTGCTTATATGCAAACGCTTAATTAAAGTAACAGTGTTTTGGTTTCTTGCTTATATCTCGAAAACAGTTACTCCTATCAATTTTTATCTTTTTACTAAAATTCAAGCTGATAAAATTTCCTACAAAATAGTTATTTGCATTTTTCATGTAGGACTAACCATAAGCGAGATATAAGTTTGAAAATAATTAATATTTAAAAAAAAAGTGCTTTAACAGAAAATGTCTTGTGATTTAAAATTCACTTAATTTATTAGGTCCAATACTTTATTAGAAGAAAAAGGGGGTGACATATAAGTCACTGAAGTCTTCAGAGTCGATTGTAAATGCTGCATTTTCGTCTACGTCTCAAACATTGAAAACTGAATTACATTTTTGTTCTGAAACGGTAACAGTTTTCACTTTGGTTTTTTGCTTATATCTCGAAAACAATTACTCCTATCAGTTTTTATCTTTTTTTCAAAATAAAGCTGATAAAATTTCCTACAAAATAGTTATTTGCATTTTTCTTGTAGGACCAACCATCAGCGAGTTATAAAGTTGGATATAAATAATATTTAACAAAAACTTGCTTAAAAATTAAATGTTTGAAATACTGAAATTAATATGACGACTAAAAATGATTCTGAAGACTTTGGTAACTTTTATGTCTTTTTCTTTTTTCTCTACTAAAGTGTTAGTCACAATTAATTTAGTTTAATTTCAGTATTTCAAACATTTAATTTTTAAGCAAGTTTTTGTTAAATATTATTTATATCCAACTTTATAACTCGCTTATGGTTGGTCCTACAAGAAAAATGCAAATAACTATTTTGTAGGAAATTTTATCAGCTTTATTTAAAAAAAAAATTAAAACTGATAGGAGTAATTGTTTTCGAGATATAAGCAAAAAACCAAAGTGAAAACTGTTACCGTTTCAGAACAAAAATGTAATTCAGTTTTCAATGTTTGAGACGAAGACGAAAATGCAGCATTTACAATCGACTCTGAAGACTTCAGTGACTTATATGTCACCCCCTTTTTCTTCTAATAAAGTATTGGACCTAATAAATTAAGTGTATTTTAAATCACAAGACATTTTCTGTTAAAGCACTTTTTTTTTAAATATTAATTATTTTCAAACTTATATCTCGCTTATGGTTAGTCCTACATGAAAAATGCAAATAACTATTTTGTAGGAAATTTTATCAGCTTGAATTTTAGTAAAAAGATAAAAATTGATAGGAGTAACTGTTTTCGAGATATAAGCAAGAAACCAAAACACTGTTACCTTAATTAAGCGTTTGCATATAAGCAAATTTAGTACTATTAGTATTATTATTATTAATGTTATTGTTATTAATATGACAACTAAAGACAACTCTGAAACCTTTAGTGACTTTTATGTCTTTTCCTTTTTCCTCTACTAAAGTGTTAGACACAGTTAAATTAGTTTAATTTCAGTTTTTCAAACATTTTATTTTAAAGCAAATTTTTGTTATATATTATTTATATCCAACTCTATAACTCGCTTATGGTTGGTCCTACAAGAAAAATGCAAATAACTATTTTGTAGAATATTTTATCAGCTTTAATTTTGAAAGAAAGACAAAAATTCATAGGAGTAACTGTTTTCGAGATATAAGCAAGAAACCAAAAAACTGTTACCTTAATAAAGCGCTTGCATATAAGCAGATTTAGTACTGTTAGTATTATTATTATTAATGTTATTGTTATTAATATGACGACTAAAAACGATTCTGAAGACTTTGGTGACTTTTATGTCTTTTTCTTTTTTCTCTACTAAAGTGTTAGACACAATTAATTTAGTTTAATTTCAGTATTTCAAACATTTTATTTTTAAGCAAGTTTTTGTTAAATATTATTTATATCCAACTTTATAACTCGCTTATGGTTGGTCCTACAAGAAAAATGCAAATAACTATTTTGTAGGAAATGTTATCAGCTTTAATTTTGAAAGAAAGATAAAAATTGATAGGAGTAACTGTTTTCGAGATATAAGCAAAAAACCAAAGTAAAAACTGTTACCGTTTCAGAACAAAAATGTAATTCAGTTTTCAATGTTTGAGACGAAGACGAAAATGCAGCATTTAAAATCGACTCTGAAGACTTCAGTGACTTATATGTCACCCCCTTTTTTTTCTAATAAAGTATTGGACCTAATAAATTAAGTGTATTTTAAATCACAAGACATTTTCTGTTAAAGCACTTCTTTTTTAAATATTAATTATTTTCAATCTTATATCTCGCTTATGGTTAGTCCTACATAAAAAATGCAAATAACTATTTTGTAGGAAATTTTATCAGCTTGAATTTTAGTAAAAAGATAAAAATTGATAGGAGTAACTGTTTTCGAGATATGAGCAAGAAACCAAAACACTGTTACCTTAATTAAGCGTTTGCATATAAGCAAATTTAGTACTATTAGTATTATTATTATTAATGTTATTGTTATTAATATGACGATTAAAGACAACTTTGAAACCTTTAGTGACTTTTATGTCTTCTTCTTTTTCCTCTACTAAAGTGTTAGACACAATTAAATTAGTTTAATTTCAGTTTTTCAAACATTTTATTTTAAAGCAAATTTTTGTTAAATATTATTTATATCCAACTCTATAACTCGCTTATGGTTGGTCCTACAAGAAAAATGCAAATAATTATTTTGTAGGAAATTTTATCAGCTTTAATTTTGAAAGAAAGATAAAAATTGATAGGAGTAACTGTTTTCGAGATATAAGCAAAAAACCAATAAGAAAACTGTGACTGTTACTGAACAAAAATGTAATTCGGTTTTCAATGTTTGAGACGAAGACGAAACTGCAGCATTTAAAAACGACTCTGAAGACTTCAGTGACTTTTATGTCACTTCCTTTTTCTTCTAATAAAGTATTGGACCCAATAAATTAAGTGTATTTTAAATCACAAGACATTTTCTGTTAAAGCACTTTTTTTTTAAATATTAATTATTTTCAATCATATATCTCGCTTATGGTTAGTTCTACATGAAAAATGCAAATAACTATTTTGTAGGAAATTTTATCAGCTTGAATTTTAGTAAAAAGATAAAAATTTATAGGAGTAACTGTTTTCGAGATATAAGCAAGAAACCAAAACACTGTTACCTTAATTAAGCGTTTGCATATAAGCAGATTTAGTACTATTAGTATTATTATTATTAATGTTATTGTTATTAATATGACAACTAAAGACAACTCTGAAACCTTTAGTGACTTTTATGTCTTTTCCTTTTTTCTCTACTAAAGTGTTAGACACAGTTAAATTAGTTTAATTTCAGTTTTTCAAACATTTTATTTTAAAGCAAATTTTTGTTAAATATTATTTATATCCAACTCTATAACTCGCTTATGGTTGGTCCTACAAGAAAAATGCAAATAACTATTCTGTAGAATATTTTATCAGCTTTAATTTTGAAAGAAAGACAAAAATTCATAGGAGTAACTGTTTTCGAGATATAAGCAAAAAACCAAAGTAAAAACTGTTACCGTTTCAGAACAAAAATGTAATTCAGTTTTCAATGTTTGAGACGAAGACGAAAATGCAGCATTTAAAATCGACTCTGAAGACTTCAGTGACTTATATGTCACCCCCTTTTTTTCTAATAAAGTATTGGACCTAATAAATTAAGTGTATTTTAAATCACAAGACATTTTCTGTTAAAGCACTTCTTTTTTAAATATTAATTATTTTCAATCTTATATCTCGCTTATGGTTAGTCCTACATAAAAAATGCAAATAATTATTTTGTAGGAAATTTTATCAGCTTGAATTTTAGTAAAAAGATAAAAGTTGATAGGAGTAACTGTTTTCGAGATATGAGCAAGAAAGCAAAACACTGTTAACTTAATTAAGCGTTTGCATATAAGCAAATTTAGTACTATTAGTATTATTATTATTAATGTTATTGTTATTAATATGACGATTAAAGACAACTTTGAAACCTTTAGTGACTTTTATGTCTTCTTCTTTTTCCTCTACTAAAGTGTTAGACACAGTTAAATTAGTTTAATTTCAGTTTTTCAAACATTTTATTTTAAAGCAAATTTTTGTTAAATATTATTTATATCCAACTCTATAACTCGCTTATGGTTGGTCCTACAAGAAAAATGCAAATAACTGTTTTGTAGAATATTTTATCAGCTTTAATTTTGAAAGAAAGACAAAAATTTATAGGAGTAACTGTTTTCGAGATATAAGCAAGAAACCAAAAAACTGTTACCTTAATAAAGCGCTTGCATATAAGCAGATTTAGTACTATTAGTATTATTATTATTAATGTTATTGTTATTAATATGACGACTAAAAACGATTCTGAAGACTGGAGACTTTTATGTCTTTTTCTTTTTTCTCTACTAAAGTGTTAGACACAATTAATTTAGTTTAATTTCAGTATTTCAAACATTTTATTTTTAAGCAAGTTTTTGTTAAATATTATTTATATCCAACTTTATAACTCGCTTATGGTTGGTCCTACAAGAAAAATGCAAATAACTATTTTGTAGGAAATGTTATCAGCTTTAATTTTGAAAGAAAGATAAAAATTGATAGGAGTAACTGTTTTCGAGATATAAGCAAAAAACCAAAGTAAAAACTGTTACCGTTTCAGAACAAAAATGTAATTCAGTTTTCAATGTTTGAGACGAAGACGAAAATGCAGCATTTAAAATCGACTCTGAAGACTTCAGTGACTTATACGTCACCCCCTTTTTTTTTTAATAAAGTATTGGACCTAATAAATTAAGTGTATTTTAAATCACAAGACATTTTCTGTTAAAGCACTTCTTTTTTAAATATTAATTATTTTCAATCTTATATCTCGCTTATGGTTAGTCCTACATAAAAAATGCAAATAACTATTTTGTAGGAAATTTTATCAGCTTGAATTTTAGTAAAAAAATAAAAATTGATAGGAGTAACTGTTTTCGAGATATGAGCAAGAAACCAAAACACTGTTACCTTAATTAAGCGTTTGCATATAAGCAAATTTAGTACAATTAGTATTATTATTATTAATGTTATTGTTATTAATATGACGATTAAAGACAACTTTGAAACCTTTAGTGACTTTTATGTCTTCTTCTTTTTCCTCTACTAAAGTGTTAGACACAATTAAATTAGTTTAATTTCAGTTTTTCAAACATTTTATTTTAAAGCAAATTTTTGTTAAATATTATTTATATCCAACTCTATAACTCGCTTATGGTTGGTCCTACAAGAAAAATGCAAATAACTATTTTGTAGGAAATTTTATCAGCTTTAATTTTGAAAAAAGATAAAAATTGATAGGAGTAACTGTTTTCGAGATATAAGCAAGAAACCAAAAAACTGTTACCTTAATAAAGCGCTTGCATATAAGCAAATTTAGTACTATTAGTATTATTATTATTAATGTTATTGTTATTAATATGACGACTAAAAACGATTCTGAAGACTTTGGTGACTTTTATGTCTTTTTCTTTTTTCTCTACTAAAGTGTTAGACTCAATTAATTTAGTTTAATTTCGGTTTTTCAAACATTTTATTTAAAGCAAATTTTTGTTAAATATTATTTATATCCAACTCTATAACTCGCTTATGGTTGGTCCTACAAGAAAAATGCAAATAACTATTTTGTAGGAAGCTTTATCAGCTTTAATTTTAAAAAAAAGATAAAAATTGATAGGAGTAACTGTTTTCGAGATATAAGCAAAAAACCAATAAGAAAACTGTAACAGTTACTGAACAAAAATGTAATTCAGTTTTCAATGTTTGAGACGAAGACGAAAATGCAGCATTTACAAACGACTCTAAAGACTTCAGTGACCTTTCTGTCACCTCTTTTTTCTTCTAATAAAGTATTGGACCCAATAAATTAAGTGTATTTTAAATCACAAGACATTTTATGTTAAAGCACTTTTTTTTAAATTTTAATTATTTTCAAATTTATATCTCGCTTATGGTTAGTCCTACATTAAAAATGCAATTAACTATTTTGTAGGAAATTTTATCAGCTTTAATTTTAGTAAAAAGATAAAAATTGATAGGAGTAACTGTTTTCGAGATATAAGCAAGAAACCAAAAAATTGTTACCTGAATTAAGCGTTTGCATGTAAGCAAATTTAGTACTATTAGTATTATTATTATTAATGTTAATGTTATTAATATGACGACTAAAAACGATTCTGAAGACTTTGGTGACTTTTATGTCTTTTTCTTTTTTCTCTACTAAAGTGTTAGACACAATTAATTTAGTTTAATTTCAGTATTTCAAACATTTAATTTTTAAGCAAGTTTTTGTTAAATATTATTTATATCCAACTTTATAACTCGCTTATGGTTGGTCCTACAAGAAAAATGCAAATAACTATTTTGTAGAAAATTTTATCAGCTTTATTTTGAAAAAAAAATAAAAACTGATAGGAGTAATTGTTTTCGAGATATAAGCAAAAAACCAAAGTGAAAACTGTTACCGTTTCAGAACAAAAATGTAATTTAGTTTTCAATGTTTGAGACGAAGACGAAAATGCAGCATTTACAATCGACTCTGAAGACTTCAGTGACTTATATGTCACCCCCTTTTTCTTCTAATAAAGTATTGGACCTAATAAATTAAGTGTATTTTAAATCACAAGACATTTTCTGTTAAAGCACTTTTTTTTAAATATTAATTATTTTCAAACTTATATCTCGCTTATGGTTAGTCCTACATGAAAAATGCAAATAACTATTTTGTAGGAAATTTTATCAGCTTGAATTTTAGTAAAAAGATAAAAATTGATAGGAGTAACTGTTTTCGAGATATAAGCAAGAAACCAAAACCCTGTTACCTTAATTGAGCGTTTGCATATAAGCAAATTTAGTACTATTAGTATTATTATTATTAATGTTATTGTTATTAATATGACAACTAAAGACAACTCCGAAACCTTTAGTGACTTTTATGTCTTTTCCTTTTTCCTCTACTAAAGTGTTAGACACAGTTAATTTAGTTTAATTTCAGTATTTCAAACATTTTATTTTTAAGCAAGTTTTTGTTAAATATTATTTATATCCAACTTTATAACTCGCTTATGGTTGGTCCTACAAGAAAAATGCAAATAACTATTTTGTAGGAAATGTTATCAGCTTTGATTTTGAAAGAAAGATAAAAATTGATAGGAGTAACTGTTTTCGAGATATAAGCAAAAAACCAAAGTAAAAACTGTTACCGTTTCAGAACAAAAATGTAATTCAGTATTCAATGTTTGAGACGAAGACGAAAATGCAGCATTTAAAATCGACTCTGAAGACTTCAGTGACTTATATGTCACTCCCTTTTTTTTCTAATAAAGTATTGGACCTAATAAATTAAGTGTATTTTAAATCACAAGACATTTTCTGTTAAAGCACTTCTTTTTTAAATATTAATTATTTTCAATCTTATATCTCGCTTATGGTTAGTCCTACATAAAAAATACAAATAACTATTTTGTAGGAAATTTTATCAGCTTAAATTTTAGTAAAAAGATAAAAATTGATAGGAGTAACTGTTTTCGAGATATGAGCATGAAACCAAAACACTGTTACCTTAATTAAGCGTTTGCATATAAGCAAATTTAGTACTATTAGTATTATTATTATTAATGTTATTGTTATTAATATGACGATTAAAGACAACTTTGAAACCTTTAGTGACTTTTATGTCTTCTTCTTTTTCCTCTACTAAAGTGTTAGACACAATTAAATTAGTTTAATTTCAGTTTTTCAAACATTTTATTTTAAAGCAAATTTTTGTTAAATATTATTTATATCCAACTCTATAACTCGCTTATGGTTGGTCCTACAAGAAAAATGCAAATAATTATTTTGTAGGAAATTTTAACAGCTTTAATTTTGATAGAAAGATAAAAATTGATAGGAGTAACTGTTTTCGAGATATAAGCAAAAAACCAATAAGAAAACTGTAACAGTTACTGAACAAAAATGTAATTCAGTTTTCAATGTTTGAGACGAAGACGAAAATGCAGCATTTACAAACGACTCTAAAGACTTCAGTGACCTTTCTGTCACCTCTTTTTTCTTCTAATAAAGTATTGGACCCAATAAATTAAGTGTATTTTAAATCACAAGACATTTTTTGTTGAAGCACTTTTTTTTAAATTTTAATTATTTTCAAACTTATATCTCGCTTATGGTTAGTCCTACATTAAAAATGCAATTAACTATTTTGTAGGAAATTTTATCAGCTTTAATTTTAGTAAAAAGATAAAAACTGATAGGAGTAACTGTTTTCGAGATATAAGCAAGAAACCAATAAATTGTTACCTGAATTAAGCGTTTGCATGTAAGCAAATTTAGTACTATTAGTATTATTATTATTAATGTTATTGTTATTAATATGACGACTAAAAACGATTCTGAAGACTTTGGTGACTTTTATGTCTTTTTCTTTTTTCTCTACTAAAGTGTTAGACACAATTAATTTAGTTTAATTTCAGTATTTTAAACATTTAATTTTTAAGCAAGTTTTTGTTAAATATTATTTATATCCAACTTTATAACTCGCTTATGGTTGGTCCTACAAGAAAAATGCAAATAACTATTTTGTAGAAAATTTTATCAGCTTTATTTTGAAAAAAAAATAAAAACTGATAGGAGTAATTGTTTTCGAGATATAAGCAAAAAACCAAAGTGAAAACTGTTACCGTTTCAGAACAAAAATGTAATTCAGTTTTCAATGTTTGAGACGAAGACGAAAATGCAGCATTTACAATCGACTCTGAAGACTTCAGTGACTTATATGTCACCCCCTTTTTCTTCTAATAAAGTATTGGACCTAATAAATTAAGTGTATTTTAAATCACAAGACATTTTCTGTTAAAGCACTTTTTTTTAAATATTAATTATTTTCAAACTTATATCTCGCTTATGGTTAGTCCTACATGAAAAATGCAAATAACTATTTTGTAGGAAATTTTATCAGCTTGAATTTTAGTAAAAAGATAAAAATTGATAGGAGTAACTGTTTTCGAGATATAAGCAAGAAACCAAAACCCTGTTACCTTAATTGAGCGTTTGCATATAAGCAAATTTAGTACTATTAGTATTATTATTATTAATGTTATTGTTATTAATATGACAACTAAAGACAACTCCGAAACCTTTAGTGACTTTTATGTCTTTTCCTTTTTCCTCTACTAAAGTGTTAGACACAGTTAAATTAGTTTAATTTCAGTTTTTCAAACATTTTATTTTAAAGCAAATTTTTGTTATATATTATTTATATCCAACTCTATAACTCGCTTATGGTTGGTCCTACAAGAAAAATGCAAATAACTATTTTGTAGAATATTTTATCAGCTTTAATTTTGAAAGAAAGACAAAAATTCATAGGAGTAACTGTTTTCGAGATATAAGCAAGAAACCAAAGTAAAAACTGTTACCGTTTCAGAACAAAAATGTAATTCAGTATTCAATGTTTGAGACGAAGACGAAAATGCAGCATTTAAAATCGACTCTGAAGACTTCAGTGACTTATATGTCACTCCCTTTTTTTTCTAATAAAATATTGGACCTAATAAATTAAGTGTATTTTAAATCACAAGACATTTTCTGTTAAAGCACTTCTTTTTTAAATATTAATTATTTTCAATCTTATATCTCGCTTATGGTTAGTCCTACATAAAAAATGCAAATAACTATTTTGTAGGAAATTTTATCAGCTTAAATTTTAGTAAAAAGATAAAAATTGATAGGAGTAACTGTTTTCGAGATATGAGCAAGAAACCAAAACACTGTTACCTTAATTAAGCGTTTGCATATAAGCAAATTTAGTACTATTAGTATTATTGTTATTAATGTTATTGTTATTAATATGACGATTAAAGACAACTTTGAAACCTTTAGTGACTTTTATGTCTTCTTCTTTTTCCTCTACTAAAGTGTTAGACACAATTAAATTAGTTTAATTTCAGTTTTTCAAACATTTTATTTTAAAGCAAATTTTTGTTAAATATTATTTATATCCAACTCTATAACTCGCTTATGGTTGGTCCTACAAGAAAAATGCAAATAATTATTTTGTAGGAAATTTTATCAGCTTTAATTTTGATAGAAAGATAAAAATTGATAGGAGTAACTGTTTTCGAGATATAAGCAAAAAACCAATAAGAAAACTGTGACTGTTACTGAACAAAAATGTAATTCAGTTTTCAATGTTTGAGACGAAGACGAAACTGCAGCATTTAAAAACGACTCTAAAGACTTCAGTGACTTTTATGTCACTTCCTTTTTCTTCTAATAAAGTATTGGACCCAATAAATTAAGTGTATTTTAAATCACAAGACATTTTCTGTTAAAGCACTTTTTTTTTAAATATTAATTATTTTCAATCATATATCTCGCTTATGGTTAGTCCTACATGAAAAATGCAAATAACTATTTTGTAGGAAATTTTATCAGCTTGAATTTTAGTAAAAAGATAAAAATTGATAGGAGTAACTGTTTTCGAGATATAAGCAAGAAACCAAAACACTGTTACCTTAATTAAGCGTTTGCATATAAGCAAATTTAGTACTATTAGTATTATTATTATTAATGTTATTGTTATTAATATGACAACTAAAGACAACTCTGAAACCTTTAGTGACTTTTATGTCTTTTTCTTTTTCCTCTACTAAAGTGTTAGACTCAATTAATTTAGTTTAATTTCGGTTTTTCAAACATTTTATTTTAAAGCAAATTTTTGTTAAATATTATTTATATCCAACTCTATAACTCGCTTATGGTTGGTCCTACAAAAAAATGCAAATAACTATTTTGTAGGAAATTTTATCAGCTTTAATTTTGAAAAAAAGATGAAAATTGATAGGAGTAACTGTTTTCGAGATATAAGCAAGAAACCAAAAAAATGTTACGTTAATTAAGCGTTTGCATATAAGCAAATTTAGTACTATTAGTATTATTATTATTAATGTTATTGTTATTAATATGACGACTAAAGACGACTCTGAAACATTTAGTGACTTTTATGTCTTCTCCTTTTTCCTCTACTAAAGTGTTAGACACAATTAATTTAGTTTAATTCCGGTTTTTCAAGCATTTTATTTTAAAGCAAATTTTTGTTAAATGTTATTTATTTCCAACTCTATAACTCGTTTATGCTTGGTCCTACAAGAAAAATGTAAATAACTATTTTGTTGGAAATTTTATCAGCTTTAATTTTGAAAGTAAGATAAAATTTGATAGGAGTAACTGTTTTCGAGATATAAGCAAAAAACCAATAAGAAAACTGTAATTGTTACTGAACAAAAATGTAATTCAGTTTTCAATGTTTGAGACGAAGTCAAAAATGCAGCATTTAAAAACGACTCTGAAGACTTCAGTGACTTTTATGTCACCTACTTTTTCTTCTAATAAAGTATTGGACCCAACAAATTAAGTGTATTTTAAATCACAAGACATTTTCTGTTAAAACACTTTTTTTTAATTAATAATTATTTTCAAACTTATATTTCGCTTATGGTTAGTTCTACATGAAAAATGCAAATAACTATTTTGTAGGAAATTTTATCACCTTTAATTTTGGTGAAAAAGTAAAAATTGATAGGAGTAACTGTTTCAAGATATAGGCAAAAAACAAAAAAACTGTTACCTTAATTATGCGCTTGCATATAAGCAAATTTAATACTACTAGTATTGTTATTATAAATGTTATTGTTATTAATATGACGACTAAAGACAACTTTAAGACTTTAGTAACTTTTATGTCTCTCCTTTTTCCTCTACTAAAGTGTTAGACACAATTAATTTAGTTTAATTTCGGTTTTTCAAACATTTTATTTTAAAGCAAAATTTTGTTAAATATTAAAAACTATAAAATGGCTTAGATTGCCTAAAAACACAGATCACACATGATCTTTTGCATTAAAATGAAAAAACGCTTATGTAACACACAAAATAATCTCCATTTTTCCTTTTTAAAAGTATTATTATTATTATTACTTTTGTTACTATTACTATTATTATTATTATTATTATTATTATTATTATTGTTATTATTATTATTATTATTATTATTATTATTATTATTATTATTATTATTATTATTATTATTATTATTATTAAAAACTTATATTAAACAGACAGAAAACGTCGTATTCTGACACAACTTAAAACACAGATCACACATG